>NC_133790.1:32233975-32260212 GCF_003597395.2 Chelonoidis abingdonii | reverse complement strand
CCACAGGGCCCTGGGCTGGAACCCGGAGTAGAGGGCGGGCCCAGGTTCCCCCCAAACCTCGCAACTCCTGATCAGACACAGGAGGAGTTGATCCAGACTGTGAGGAAGATCACTGAGGTGAGCAAATCTGCCAATAAGCGCAGGACCCACCAAGGTAGAGGAGGAACTTTGACACAGTGCCTATTACTCCCCACCCCCATCCCATTTTTTCACAGTTACCATCTGGTAACCCTACATCTGCCCTGTCAATTAAAGGCCCGGGAAGCTCCCAATCCACTTCTCTGAACCTCTAAAGAAACTTCCAGCAAAAACTCGAAAGGCAAGATTTTACATTCCTAATATTTACAAGGCAAGACAAAGTGAGGGGAAGAGCTTTTGGAAAGAAAAAAAAAACCACCCAAATCTTGTTTAGCCTTCATCATGAAGAAGCAGAAAAACAGATGCACAATTTTGTTTCTTTCTTTGACAATCACCTTTAAAAAAGGGTTTGGGTTTTTTTTGCTTGCTCAAGTATAGCATTTCTGCTTTGATTGTGCCATGTTATGTCTCAACCTAATGTTATGTAAATATGGTTTCATAGAAGAAGTTCCTTATTTTGTTCTTATTTTTAAATACTTTAATGGAGTGGCTCACACACATACCTCTTGGCAGTATGGTAAACGGGCACCTCTCCACTTTCTTTTTGACCACATAATGGCACACCTGCCACTTTCTCTCCTTTGTTTGTTCACTTTGTTTTCCTTACTCTCAACTTTACTTCTTTTCTGTTTATTTCTCCCCTGCTCGTTTCCTTTTATTCCTATTCCCCTCACAGCTTCTTATTCCAAGTTCTCAAAACATCAGAAAGATTATATATTCCTTGGAATGGTGAAAACTCTGGAATTGGGCACCATGTGGTCTTGTGACTGGGCTGAAAACCACAGCAGCAGATAAGAGACCCTTGAATCTGCAGGCCTATACCCAAGAGAGTCTCCTGCAACTGGATATATTGAGGCTGCTATCTAAAGAAAACCCTAAAACACATAAATAGGGAGGGAAAGCAGGAGGCTTTACAGGAAATAGTTACCGTTTTATTCCAGCACTGTTTTATTCTAGCACTGTTCTTCTCTGTGATACACCTCCCTGGATTAGTTAGGGAGTTGGTTTCCCAGTTTAGAATATAGTGTCCATTGGGCCAGTAGCTAGACATATACACATGAACAAATGGGGTGACAGAGAATGAACAAAGAGCATTCAGCCACACTGAATTTCCTCCCTCCAAACTCAGGTTTTAGGCAATTTCTGTAACTCAGATACTACCTAAAGAGCCTTTTACTTCACTTGGATTCCTGTCTGTCTGCAAAATTTCCTAGATGACCAGCTTCATCAAGAAAAAAATATATTTTACGTCTACAAATTCAAGAGCTTTTACAAGGTTTTGTTTTGGTGAAGCCTCTCTAAACAGTTACTCCAGATTAAATCCAGGCACTGCTAATCTCAAAGCATGAGTGGTGACTGATTTGGCTCTCTGTAGAACTCTGTGAAAATGGGGATATGATAGTTTTCTTCACTCACCACAATCCCTAGTTAGAGTTGAGCATTAATCCACCTTTAAAAAAAAGTCATTTGATTAATATGCTTATCTTGATTTATCTTTGCACTCTGGTTGAAATTTGAGATTACCTCTCACATCTCCCTAAGAAATGGAACTCAGAAGAAACTGCCAACGTGGAAAATTCTGAAGTCTCGAGCAGCAAGCAAAGATTCAAATGAGAGAAGAGTCAGACAAAACACAGCCCAGACCACTACTGTCATATTATCTAACAGCTAGAAGCAGTTTGAAATTTATCATTGCAATGGAAAGGGAGAGCAAAGGCAGAATCCTTCACTATAAAGTATCTATATTTTTTCCAGATTGATAATCTGCTGCAAATAATCACATGTTAAACAATTATTTCAACCTTAAATGGGATTACACTAAAATCCTCTTTACTTTGATACTTTAGAGAAAATCTCTATTTGGAGTTAAGACCCCGTGTACCAGGATTCTTCTGCATCCGCCTCAGCACTGGGGAAAACACTCCAACAGCTTCAAGCTTCCATTACAGCAGAAAAATGGAAGAATCTTTCACTTCCCCTGTGAAATTTCACGTCCTCTCTCTTGATTTGTTGTTTTCATTCATTCAATACTTTAGAAGCCAAGATAATATCGTATTGTAAATGTGAGCAGTTGTGTACAAAGTGGGATAAAATTTCCCTGACACGCACTGCAGATCCACTGGGCACTGGAGGTCTAATTTACTCTTTATTAATCTATTCTGTTGTTTCTCCTTTTCCCTCGTCCTCTATTCTGTGTTCTCCCTCTCTGCTTCCTTCACACTGTGTTGGCATTCTGAGCCTGGGTAGTTCTGAGCTGTAGACAGGAGAAGAGGGGATCTGAGCTTAGCGTATAGGTATATAAATTGGGGAATGTTTTTAAGCAGATGGTGATCAGGTTGGAGAGAACTGAAGGGGTTTGGGAAAAGGACAGGATGGGTTAATAGGGGAAAATTAAGTCAATTGGCAATCAGTGGGGGGCAGGGAGGACCGACAGAACAATTAAGAGACAAAGTCCTGGTCTACACTATGAGTTTAGGTCGAATTTAGCAGCGTTAGATCAATTTTACTCTGCACCTGTCCACACAACGCAGTCATTTCTGCTGACTTAAAGGGCTCTTAAAAACTGATTTTGTTACTCATACCCAACAAGGGGATTAGCGCTGAAATCGACCTTTCTGGGTCAAATTTGGGGTAGTGTGGACACAATTCGACAGTACTGGCCTCCAGGAGCTATCCCAGAGAGTTCCATTGTGACCACTCTGGACAGCACTCTCAACTCCAATGCACTGGCCAGGCAGACAGGAAAAGCCCCGCAAACATTTGAATTTCATTTTCTGTTTGCCCAGTGTGGAGAGCTGATCAGCACAGGTGACCATGCAGAGCTCATCAACACAGGTGACCATGGAGTCCCAGAATCGCAAAAGAGCTCCAGCATGGACCGAATGGGAGGTACTGGATCTGATCACTGTATGGGGAGACGAATCCATGCTATCAGAACTCCATTCCAAAAGATGAAATGCTGGAATATTTGAAAAAAATCTCAAAGGGCATGAAGGACAGAGGCCATAACAGGGACCCGCAGCAGTGCCACATGAAACCAAAGGAGCTGAGGCAAGCCTACCAAAAAACCAGAGAGGCAAATGGCTGCTCCGGGACAGAGACCCAGACATGCTACTTCTATGATGAGCTGCATATATTCTGATCTCTTTTTAAAGTGGGAGCTAATACAGCTAGTTTTTAAATATTCAGATATGCTAAGAAATATTGTAAAAATATTTTCTAGGATAATGAAATTCATTACTGCACTTTCCTAGTGTAGTATTTTCCTTACTATTTTTCTAATTAATTTTCTCATTGGACTTCTTCTGTGAAAACCTGTACCATAAATCAAATTAAAGAATACTTTCTCAACACTTCTCTGAACAAGCTTGAACAAACAGATGAGCATGACCTGAAAATTAAGCTGGCTGTATCAGACTGCAGTGCTGCTTAGTGAAAGAAGTTCCACAACTGAAGGTCCACTACTGAGAATGTCCTGCCCTATCACTCTGCAGTACAAATCTGGGGACAGGTAGTTTGAGTATGACAACTGCTATAAAATGTCAAGATAAAACAAGGGCAGTGTTTCAGGTACCTGGTGCAGATACTCAGCTGGTGTAAATCCACTTATACCAGCTGAGGATCTGCATCTCAATACCCAAATCATAGCAGGATTTATAGTTCAAAATCAACATCCTGAATTACACTCGGAAACAAATAGGATGCCAGTACAATCCATACACCTCCTGCTCCCTGCATGGAACTGTTAAGAAAGTACAGAGCTGTCTTTTCTACCAGCAAAATCTTCTAAGTTGTCTTCAGGTATAGCCAGTCCCATCAACAGCACATTTCAGTGATGCAACTTGGAGATGACAAAGGCATCATCTGACTGGAGCAAGGACCATAAGAGAAAGAAAAAGGTTGTCGCTGTATGTAAGTATAGGTGAAAAAGTAGGCTTGGCCTGGCCAAAGCCACTGCAAAGTATTTACACAGTACTGTGCATTTACATTGTTTTAGTCACAATCACAATACACAGACAAGAAAGCTGGATGAAAAGCACTCAAAAGCTAACAAATTAAAAAAAAAAAATTGGATTCTCTTTTCGTAAAATTTTAAAACTAAAATTCTCTCTTCCCTTGCATTAGTTAAGAGTCACTTTCACAGGGAAAAAGTTAGTACAGACAGCCAGTAAGTGTGAAATCACAAGAGCATCTACCATTCTGATTAACTTAGTAGTTAAATTTTGCATTTTGGAAATTAACCAAGCAACAGGCTGGTTCTATTACGATCCCTAAAACCATTCTATTTGCTAGAAATCAGTCCAAATACCTGTTCCATGGTGTCATCCACGCTTACAATAAAAAGGCCAAGAGCCCACCATCACTTGCTTGACCTACTTCAATTCTAAATGCCCTGCAGGAACATTTCTTTTAACCAGACGTATCTGTTATCTCCTTTAAACAGAAATGTATGCATGTGACCTTGCCATATATAAGCATACAAGGAAAAGTTTTTCATTAAGACACAGTGTCAACTTCTGTTTTTCTTTTCTGATATAACACTCTTTAAACATTGTCCTGATTATTTTCTAACCCTGTTATATACATATACACACACACACACAAAAGTTTTTCTGCTCCTCTGCTTATGTTTGAAAGATCTTTGAGGCAGACCTGAGAGCAACGTCAGCTCAAGCTAATTGTGCTAGGACTAACCAGTTTTCTTTTCTCTCTGTGCACAAAGCTGCCTGCTGCTTACTTGTCACTACAGCTTCAGTTTAAACTCTGCTGCTGCTATCACAAGTAAACACTCCCTCTTGCAGGTGAAAGAAAGGCATGTTCCATCACTAGTTAAACTTACTACACACAAAATGCACAATGGAAGGAAACTGAAAAAGGAAAAATAAGTGGGTTTTTTTTCTTTCCCATCTCTTTTATTTACAGTAATCTTAGCGTTTACTTGCAATAGGAAAAACTACTACATTTTCACATGCAAGCATCACAAACTGACTATATCATTTTTAACAACAATTCTGGATGTAGAATTCTTCAACCAAAATACACATTCAGTAGGTACTGCAGGTAAAAAACAAAATAGTTATCAGCAGTCAACAATTTAAACACACAAGGGACCCTATAAATGACAACAGTAGGCAGAAAGGGGAAAACATTTGTACCTATAATAACATACAAACATCTGTAAACTGAGCTAAATTAACCAAGTCAGGAATTTAGACTGAACAGAGTATCAGTGTAAAATCTAAATTTTCTGGATTCAGAAATCTTAATCATCAAACCTTTAATGTTTAAACAGTTTGTGTATGTGTTCCATTTCTGTGGGAATGGAATTAAGGTAAACTTCCAAACTTCCAATGGTACTTTTAAAAAGTGTGTTTAGGACACCTTTGTAAAGTGCTATTTATGTACTCAAATTTACATATGTGGATTCAGTTTAAGTGATTCTTGAAGACTCATTATTTACTTAAGCAATTAGGACTAAGCAAATACATATTTAGAGACTTTTTTTAAAAGGTGCTAACTGGATTATTTAACTTTGATAAACTGTAATATTTATCAATTAAATATTCTCGAGTGCTCTTATAGCCCTATGCAATAAATCAAATTAGCTTTTTGTGGAACATTAAGTCCAGTGGGTCCCAACTTTACCCATTCTGTGACCCTCATGTTACAACAGAAAAGATCTGGAACCTCTCTCCCTTCCATATGTTTTGGGACTCCCCTCTCACCTAGCAATAAAGAAAGGAAGGGTGGTCGTGACACCCTGAAATCTACTCATAGTCATCCTTGGTGTCTCAACCCACTGGTTAAGAACCATGATTTAATGTAACATGCAATTCTGAATTTAGGGGATGTGCTACATGTGTACTTAAATGTTACTATGAAATTTACAGGAAATACAAATTGCAGAAGTCCAGCAAATGATAGCTAAGGAAACATTTGTCCATTTTTACTTTCCCTACATAACTGCATATGTTTTTAACTAAAAAAATAAGTCAAAACCATTTTTGATATAGAGGCAAAAAGAAGTTGAATAATTCACATCTGTGTTCCTGGTTTCTTAATATAAATGACCTTAGTACTTCATTGGGGTTGACTAGGTAATGACGCTACCCTTGATGGAGCTATACCTCCGAGTAAATATGGTTGGCTGGCCAATAATGGACATATAATGCATATTCAGGTCAGCCTATTTTGGTACAGCATGTTTTTCAGTATTTTCTTGTTGAGGACAATTCAAAAATGAAGAGCTAGACTAGCAGAAAATCCTCTCCCCTATAAGTCAGGAAACTCTGGAGTGTGTAGGAAGTAGGAGGGAGTTTAAGAAAAAAAATACATTCTCCATTCCATCAGCCAGGAGGAGTAGGGTGGAAAGAGGACCTCAAATTTCAGACACCTACCAGCAAAAGGCTGGTATGGAAATTCCAGGTCTAAGACCAATACCTTGTTATCTATTTGTTTAGAATTTATCATTTCATTCAAAACAAAAATGAAGCTTCTAACCCTTAGGGTTGTGAAGAACACTTCACAAACATGAGTTGAATGTGGCCAATGCCATCTTGTCTACCTGAGCTGGCAGAAAAAAGGAAAGTGAGGAGGGAGGGAAGACTTAGATCTCTCATATTTACCAGCCAAGGGGTTATATGAGAGAGTCCACAATTAGGGTCCAGGGACAGAATCACAGTAGAAATCCTAGCCCCTTTCCCATTTCCCAGTAGATGGTGGCAGGATAACTGGGATATTCACTACAGTGTCAAATACTGAATCTTATTACTGAAGCACTGCATCCATCCCCATTTTTGTATTTTGTATCTCTCAGTTTGTAAGTGTCTGATAAATTTTACAAGCCCTTCTGGTAAGAATCCCAGTGCTCACCACAGCAGCTGAGTCTGCGGAGGTGGCTTCTCAGAGAATCATAGAAGAGACCTCAGGAGGTCATCTAGTCCAATCCCCTGCTCAAAGCAGGACCAACGCCAACTAAATCATCCCAGCCAAGGTTTTATCAAGCCGGGCCTTTAAAACCTCTAAGGAAGCAGATTCCACCTCCCTAGGTAACTCATTCCAGTGCTTCACCACCATATTAGTGAAACAGTGTTTCCTAATGCCCAACCTAGACCTTCCCCACTGCAACTTGAGACCATTGCTTCTTGCTATGTCATCTGCCACCAGTAAGAACAGTCGAGCTCAATCCTCTATGGAACACCCCTTTCAGGTTGTTGAAGGCTACTATCAAATCCCTCCTCACGCTTCTCTTCTGCAGAATAAATAACCCCAGTTCCCTCAGCCTCTCCTCATAAGTCATGTGCCCCAGCCCCCTAAACATTTTCATTGCCCTCTAGTGGATTCTCTCCACTTTGTCCACATCCCTTCTGTAGTAGGGGGACCAAAACTGGACACAATATTCCAGGTGTGGCCTCACCAGTGCCAAATAAAGAGGAATAATCACTTTCCTCAATCTGCTGGCAATGCTCCTACTAATACAGCCCAATATGCCATTGGCCTTCGTGGCAACAAGGGCACACTGCTGATTCATATCCAGCTTCTCTTAGTTGGGAATTGGTCCTGCTTTGGGCAGAGAGTTGGACTAGATGACTTCCTGAGGTCCCTTCCAACCCTGATATTCTATGATTCTATGATTCTCGTCCACTGTAATCCCCAGGTCCTTTTCTGCAGAACTGCTGCTTAGCAAGTCGGTCCCCAGCCTGTAGCAGTGCATGGGATTCTTCCTTCTTAAGTGTAGGACTTTGCACTTCTCCTTGCTGAACCTCATCAGATTTCTTTTGGTCCAATCCTCCAATTTGTCTAGGTCACTCTGGACCCTATCTCTACCCTCCAGCGTATCTACCTCTCCCCGCAGCTTTGTGTCATCTGAAAATTGCTGAGGGTGCAACTCATCCCATCATCCAGATCATTAATGAAGATGTTGAACAAAACCAGCCCCAGGACCGACCCCTGGATACTCCGCTTGATACCGGCTGCCAACTAGACATCAAGCTGTTGATCAGTCTGTTGAGCCCAACAATCTAGCCAGCTTTCTATCCACCTTATAGTCCATTCATCCAATTCATAATTTTTTAACTTACTGGCAAGAATACTGTGGGAGACCATATCAAAAGCTTTGCTAAAGTCAAGATATATCACATTCACCGCTTTCCCAATATCCATAGAGCCAGTTATCTCATCATAGAAGGCAATCAGGTTGGTCAGGTATGTCTTGCCCTTGGTGAATCCATGCTGACTGTTCCTGATCACTTTCCTCTCCTCCAAGTGCTTCAAAATTGATTCCATGAAGACTTGATCCATGATTTTGTTGGGGACTGAAGTGAGGCTGACCAGTCTATATTTCCCCGGGTTCTGTTTCTTCCCTTTTTAAATATGGGCACTATATTTGCCTTTTTCCAATCGTCTGGGACCTCCCCCGATCGCCACGAGTTTTCAAAGATAATGGTCAGTGGCTCTGCAATCATATCAGACAACTCCCTCAGCACCCTTGGATGCATTAGATCTAGACCCATGGGCTTGTGCATGTCCAGCTTTTCTAAATAGTCCTTAGCCTGTTCTTTTACTGCTGAGGGCTGGTCACCTCCTACCCATACTGTGTTGCCCAGTGCAGCAATCTAGGAGCTGACTTTGTCTGTGAAGATCGAGGCAAAAAAAGCATTAAGTACTTCAGCTTTTTCCACATCATCTGCCTCCTCCATTCAGTAAGGGTCCCACACTTTCCCTGATCACCTTCTTGTTGCTAATATACCTGTAGAAATCCTTCTTGTTACTCTTCACATCCCTTGCTAGCTGCAACTCCAATTGTGCCTTGGCCTTCCTGATTACACCCCTGCAAGCTCTAGCAATATTTTTATATTCCTCCTTAGTCATCTGTCCAAATTTCCACCTCTTCTAAGCTTCCTTTTTGAGTTTAAGCTTACTGAAGATTTCCCTCTTAAGTCAAGCTGGTCCCCTGCCATATTTGCTATTCTTTCTGGACATCAGGATGGTTTGTTCCTGCGCCCTCAATAAGGCTTCCTTAAAATACAGCCAGCTCTCCTGGACTCCTTTCCACCTTGTATTAGCCTCCCAGGGGATCCTGCCCATCAGTTCCCTGAGGGAGTCCAAGTCTGCTTTTCTGAAGTCCGGGGCCCGTATTTTACTACTCTCCTTTTTTCCTTTTGTGAGGATCCTGAACTCAGCCGTCTCATGGTCACTGCTGCCCACTGCTCCACCCACTTCTACTTTCTCTACCAATTCTTCCTTGTTTGTAAGCAGCAGGTCAAGAGGAGCAAGGCCTCTAGTCAGTTCCTCCAGCACTTGTACCAGGAAGTTGTCCCCAACACTCTCCAGAAATTTCCTGGATTGTCTGTGCATTGCTGTATTGCTCTCCCAGCAGATGTCAGGGTGATTGAAGTCCCTCGTTAGAACCAGAGCCTGTGATCTGGAAACTTCAGTTAGGTGACCGAAGAAAGCCTCGTCACCTCATCCTTCTGATCCAGTGGTCTATACATAGCACACGCCCACGACGACATCTCATGAGGACAGTCTCTGGTCCTCACTTGGAGGGATTCACCCTTCATATGCCTCTTGACCCATGGCTAGTAGTATTTTAATTAATGTGTATATTATTTTAGAGCAAAGCTGTGGAAACCAGTATCAGCTAGATGGAACAGAATACCAGCAAAATAGTGCACGTCTGGCCAAAATGCCAAGCTTATACTGAAGATCACTTTAAAGGGGCACTGTCAATTTAAACATCATATATTGTAAAACAATTTCTTTGCCTATGCAACACATCAGATAATTAGAAGTGAACAAATTTTTAAAATCCCATTTACTTTTCCCTATTTATGTTCTTTGTGTACTTCTGCCACTCACTTTGGACAACGAAAATCAATAAAGTCAGTTTCACTGTTCACAGCGAATTTAACTCTCAGGTTGTTAGTGCTTCAATGTTTGTTACCAACACTGCAAGAAAATATGTCTATTTTTTTAATTGAAAATATTTCTATTGGATTTTTTCATTAAACCAAAGGAATTCTGGTCCAAATTTAAATTGACTGTGTACATTTTAAAGATTAACATGGATCAAGAAACAGTGAGGTTTATTTTTCTCATAAAACATTAATTTAAAGTGCAGAGTGTGGCTGCTTGTTATGCACAGACAGCGTATTACATGAATCCTCCAGCTCCTAAAATTGGATTCTTATTCTTAATAAGTGGATTCTTATTCTCTTAGGGTGCAATCAAGGCTTTGTTTTTTATCTGCAAAACTATGATTTAAGTCACAACTATCTGAGAAATGACCTCTCCACTTCACCCCACCATGTACTATCATGGCAGCTAAAATTAGTCTAGGATAACTTTAAAATACTTAGATTTAAGTATCTGAGAATCAAGGCAAAGCTTTGTAAGTGGAAGATCCTCAACTGTGGAATCAAATTCCCTCACTAGTCCAACAGAGACCACTCTTTAGGGCAGAATACATAGCCTCTACCTCATTTCTGGCAGGCACTCATCATGCTTCTGGATTTCAACATAAGAGAACTCAAAATGAGAATTTTCTATATACTAAAGCTACAGATTAAACATTTACAGCCATCCTCCCAATGTTCATCAATTTTATTCCATTTTTGGGTAAAACTGACAAAAAATGGTATTACAATTAATGGTTTGCTGCTGGTGAAGGCTACAGCAAACTACTGACTTCACTGGTGGTAGCATAAGACCCTCAGTCAGCAGCATTTGGTCTTATGTTTTATATGCATTTGCAATGCGACATCTTGTTGTATTTCATCCTGGTTATTGAATGATATGGACATGGCACTGGAAACCAAATTCAGACTCTGTTTATATGAAATAATGAGGACAAAAAGTCCCTGTTTGAAGATCATACAGTGAGACATTGCCACAACTTTGCATTAAGATAGGGGTAGGCAACCTACGGCACACGTGCCGAAAGCAGCATGCTAGCTGATTTTCAGTGGCACTCACACTGCCCGGGTCCTGGCCACTGGTCCGGGGCGGGGGCTCTGCATTTTAATTTAATTTTAAATGAAGCTTCTTAAGCATTTTAAAAACCTTATTTACTTTACATACAACAATAGTTTATTATAGACTTATAGAAAGAGACCTTCTAAAAACATTAAAATGTATTATTGGCCCACAAAACCTTAAATTAGAGTGAATAAATGAAGACTCGGCACACCACTTCTGAAAGGCTGCCGACCCCTGCATTAGGAGATGCAGCATTAGGAGATGACACAGGCCACTCCACATTAAAAAAGGGCATCCTGCACTTTTTTGACAAAGGTTTTTATTTACAAAATGGCTGCCTTTATTTCCAAGTGTATGGTATATATTTTCTGGTGAAAATTGGTTTAAACTGAAAACCAGACTCTTATTATTTTGCCTATGGCAGCTTGTAGGATTACATTTCAGCAACAAGTTATTAAACCTCTCCTATAAATCCAGACAAAAAGCAGAAAAGAAAGACACAGAACTAGGGTTTTCTAAGTAACCTGTTAGGATCTTATCTGACTTACAAGGAATCCTTCAAATTCCATTGACACAAATGAAGAATAAATAAGAATAGGAACTCAGACTGCATACTCCAACGGCCTTTTATTTTGATTGGCATAAGAACTTGAAGACCCATCTCTAAGTGAAATTAATCCAGCGGGTTCCAGAGGAAGTACAGTATATCAGTAAAAACAATAGGAAGTCCTTGTGGCACCTTAGAGACTAACAAATTTATTTGGGCATAAGCTTTCGTGGGATATAACCCACTTCATCAAATGCATTGAGTGGAAAATTCAGTAAGCAGGAATAAATATATAGCATATGAAAAGATGGGAGTTGCCTTACTAAGTGGGGGGTCAGTGCTAACAGGGCCAATTCAATTAGGGTGTACTGATACAGACTAACATGGCTACCCACTGAAACATACAGTATATCAGAAGCAATGTTTCTTAAAATTCTATTATACATAAGCAAAACAGCACTGCAGAAATATCACCACACATCCAATAATACACTAAAAGGATTACTTAATTACTTAGTCCTGGTTTTACATTTTTCTATATAAATTTATTACACTTGTTTCTGGATCTACATCAGAAACCAACAATGCTTGTACAGTATTGCCCTGGGAACAATCTACCCCCCAAATCTATTCTGAAGTACCAGTTCTCAAACCTCTGACAACAACAATTACTTACTGCCGGGAGGTGACGCAGGTAGAGCTCAAGCCCAAGCCCAAGCCTCACTGCCCTGGGCTAAAGAAATGAGGCTCCAGGTTCCAGTGAGTCTAACCCTGGCCCTGGTGATCCCATTAAAATGGACTCGAGACGCATTCTGGGATCCCAACCCACAGTCTGAGAACCACTGTTCTAAAGCATGCAAAGTAATGGTCCTGGATAAAAAATCTTCTAAGCAGATGGTAAACTCAATTAGAATCAATGAACAGACTAGCTCCCTAAAATATCACATGGACTGCTTCTCTTTTCCATTATGGACTGTATCTCTTTTCCATTCACCTAGAAGTATACTTGTGTCAACTGGATCTGAAATTGTGATACCTGTACAACTGCATTTTTCCACAATCTTGTCATTTTCTCTCAAAATACAACCTCCATTAGTATAATTGTTTAAATCAGGGGTCTCAAGTCCTGGCCCGTGGGCCATCTGCAGCCCGAGAACCTCCCCACTGTAGCCCGCAGAAACTTTCTAAAAAATTCTTTCATCCTCATGGAAGCTGGCCAAGGGGCGGGGAGCAGGCAGGAGAGATTCACATGCCCCTCCTCCTAACGTTGCTCCATCCTGCTGCTCCTGGAACCCTCCCAGGGGTTGCACTTGGCACGAGTCATTAACCTTGGGCAGCTTGGCTCCCTGCTGGTGGTTCTCTATCCCTGCTGCTGCTGGTGGAGCTGTGGAGGAGAGACCCATGCAGCCACGCACTGCTCCCCACAGCTCCCATTCGCTGGGGTGAGAGACAAAGATACAATCACTAGTTGCCGGGCAGAGGCAGCCATGAAGGCAGTGTCACTAGTCGCCAGGCAGAGTCAGCAGGGGTGGTATGAGGCCAAGGGAGCAAGGGAAAAGGGTGGGAAATGGGCCGGGAGGTGGCATGAACACCATCTTCAGTGACATTATTGGCCCACTGAGAGGCTTTCAGGACTGGCACTGGCCCTAAGGTAAACTGAGTTTGAGACCCCTGGTTTAAATCATAGACTAGCACTTCTGCTACCAGCAATTTTTATGTTTAATCTCAATATAGCATTACAATTAGTAAACAATGTATTCATTTCTTCCAGCTACCATTTCAGCACCAAGGATATCAGATCTACTGGGAAAGACATGACACAGAGGCCTACTCACTGCTTCCACAGTTCACTTCCTGATAGACAGCAGCTCAACAAATCTGAGCACTAACATGTAGAACCTGCTGCACAGGAAAGGATCCAGGGTTGGGTGGACATGATTTTGTGATGCATTTTTGGACAACAAGTTGGTGTTGTTATGGGTACTATCACAATAGAAGCAAATATACACGGAGGGAGGCACAAAGCTGACTGCATGAGAAGTCTATGAGATCTGTATATTAATGAGACTGCAACGACTCACCATAATACACATCTCCAGATTAATTCAATTTCTGTTTTAGGTACATTAAAAAAAATTTAAAGAATTCTAAAGTTATGAAGTCAAGCTCTCAAAAAGTTAGGAATGCCAGAAGTTAAGGTTGTCTATACAACTTTTAATTCAGCCATCTTGTGTGTATGCCTAAAATATTTAATGATCACATACCATTTTTCCCACAGGACCCCTGCCTCACTCACTGCACTGAATGCACAGTGCTCAACTGAACCAGAAGCTATTTCTTTCTATCTTCATCATTCAATGTGTGAACCCATGTCTTAATTACTTCACACTATTCAAACTCTGCACTGAATAAAGATATTTCCTCGTGGGCTTCATATGATGCTCACCACCTTAGCCCCATTGTGCTTCAAAAATGTTAATGAATTTATCTTTGCAACATCTCTGTGAGGTAAAATGATGGTATTATCCCCATTTTAAAGACAGGAAATTAAGATATAGAGAATAATTGTCTCAACTGTCCACTGATTTTGGGTGGCCAAATCAACCTATTTAGCTTTTTCAGAGCACTTAACATTTTTGCAACACTTTAATGTTAAAAGCACAGCTCCCAGAGATCTGAATGCTCAGTACTTCTGCAAATCATGTTCAGGTGTCTCTAGTTGGGCACCCAGAAAATGAGGAACACACAGTGGTTATCTGTGGAAAATTTTTATGTAAATGACTAGGCCAGCATCATACAGGAACTTTATGGCAGAGGCAAGGATAGATTCCAGTTTTCCAGGGTGACAATCACATGCTTCAGCTCTGAGCCAAGACCAACCGTCTCCCCATCACTTCATAATTTCCTGTTTTCACAACAAATAAGGCAGTGGTCCTACAGACGACAGTCTCATTCACTACATGACCCGGACTCAATCCCTGAACACAACCCATCCTGCGCACTCAAAAAGGCAGAGGTCCTGTGGAAAATCAATCATGTAATTAACGGCTGTATTATAATGCAAACACATAAGGGGGCTGAAATTAAATTTCTAGAGCAACTATAATTCTGGCATTCCTAATTTTTGAATGCTCGATTTTGCAACTTTAATATTTTTTTAATGTAGTTTTTAAAAATGAATTTACTTTTTTTCTTTTCTTTTTTTTTTTTAAAACAAAACAATATCATATGACCACAATGACCCCACACAAGTCATCAGTATGGTAAAAACCTTCAGATTTACAGCACAGGCCACTAACACATAAGCCATAGGAGAAAGAAGAGGTTGATATCCTTCTTGTGGGTCAGCCACTAAAGAAAGATGAGACATATACACTGACAGTGGGTTTCACAAATATTTGCTAACAGCAGAGGAATACTGAGACTCAAGGACCCTGAGTTCTATTCCAGATTCTGGAGAAGAGTGTTTATATAAACCCTCTCACCCCTTCACATCCCGTCTGTTCCTACCTCCCTTTCCCTATGTCTATCCTCCTTTGCTTCTATTTCCCCAGCCAGATTTGTTCTGTTTCTGCTCCTGTCCCCATCCTTATTCCCACCCCCTGCTATTCCTGTCCCACCACCAATCTGTCCCCTCTCCACTCCTGCACGACAATCAGGCAGCATCTTTCTTCTCCTCAAATACTGCACGAGCACTAGCTAAGGAAGTACTGACAGGACAGGAGATACAGTCTCCTTGCTCTCAGTTCTGGTGCCTGGCAGTACAGTGTTCCCCCTCATCTAGGTTGAACATTTGCAGAAAATGTTCTGCTCAGCCCCAGGCTGGGGCATGTCCAGTAACCTCTCTGAGAGTGAAACATGCTCAGTGAAGAGGGAATATTTGGATAGTTTTGCTGCTAGTCTCTAAAACTTATACTGAGCACACGCAAATGAAAATTTTCAGAGGCTAACAATTCAGACAAATTTGGGTGGATTTTCTCAGGAATGATAAAAGGTGTTTCTCTGCCAAATTTTGAATGTCTGCTCCCAAGCACAGGGGCACTAGACTAGTGTCTCAACACAACTGTAAGAATTTTGTAACATTTTTTCCTCACTTCATTCTCAGAATGGCTAGACCACATTTGCTGAACCCTTATTTTTTATATAACCCACCTGAGGCAGTCACTCAACTTTGAAAATTGCAGCCTGAACAACTCAATTTCTGACAAGTTGTAAGCAAATGAAAACAGAGTCTTATAATGGAAAATGTTAGTCAGCCTTAACAATATATACTGTTATCGAATCCACCTATAATATCTGTTTCAAGTCAGAGTCTGCTGAGAAAGAGATGTGCATACTTCAGGCTTCTCACCTCTTTAAAAACTAATTTGAGATAAAAATGTCTATCTTCGAATACTGGTGAAAAAAGAGTGTAGACAGGTCGTACTATTATGAAAAAGATAGGACATTTTGAGGATTGATTTGGGGGACAGCTTTTTATCTTTGCCTCCTAACACTATAAAAATCATGATGGAATAACTAATAATTGAAAAAAGTGGCATTATCCTTGCTTGATCCATGTTAAAACTTTCACAGACATGACCTGCTTATACAACTCTTCCTGTTGCACTACAGACGGCTCCCTTCTCTCTGTGATGCCAACTTCCTTCAAGCTTCTGAACAATACTTCTGTGTATTCCTCTTAACTCTTCTTAAAACTGACACCAGAGCAGCTTTGTGCTAAAACTCTGGCAGCCTGGATTGAACTGTCAATGCAGGCTGAGCAGCTTGCCCTGGGAATGGCACCAGAGTGGCAGCTGTTTGAGCAGTGGAAGCATGAGTAAGTTTCTAATTGGCTGACTCTCAAGTCTGACATCACATCCAAGAATTAGATGGCTCTTTTCCATCATGGGTATAATGAAACAATTTCTACTGTGTTATTCATTAACTTGCATTTCATTCAGTGGCTTCTAAGAAGATCGTGAATGACACTTTAGGGGGATGAACATACATAAGATTTTTGCCAGTCATTTAATGACAGCTTGTCTATTGCTACATTAACACACTGGGGAATTTTTAGTGTACATTGCCACACCACATATACAAGCCCTAAAATAAACAAGGATTAACATCCAGTACAACTATGGCAAACTACATTCTTATTACTCACGTCTCAAGAATAGTACAGGTATTAAATCATATACTACACTTCAATGACAAACATTTACTGGATTAAAAACTAATTTTTTTA
Organism: Chelonoidis abingdonii; assembly: GCF_003597395.2. Taxonomy (NCBI): domain Eukaryota; kingdom Metazoa; phylum Chordata; order Testudines; family Testudinidae; genus Chelonoidis; species Chelonoidis abingdonii. Next base: position 32,243,317 of record NC_133790.1, on the reverse strand, counting down.
ATACAGATTCTATTAAGGTATTTTAAATTTCTCCACAGCTAAGGCCAGGTCTACACTGGGGGCAGGGAGTGTCGATGTAAGATACGCAATTTCAGCTACAGGAATAGCGTAGCTGAAGTCGACATATCTCATTTCGACTTAGCTCTCATCCTCACGGCACGGGCTCAACGGCCGCGGCTCCCCCGTCGACTCTGCTTCTGCCACTCACCCTGGTGGAGTTTCGGGGTCGATGGGAGCGCATTCAGGGATCGATATATTGCGTCTAGACGAGACATGATATATCAATCCCCTACAGATCGACCACTACCCACCGATCTGGCGGGTAGTCTGGTCATACTCTAAAATTCATTTGTGGTGCAAAAGACTAGGTTAAGGCCCTTCGTACTGCTTAAAGCCTGGACTGGGGCTGTATGGGGGAGCAGCAGACTGCATGGCTACGAAAAAGGGGTGTGGCTGTATACCCACATAGGCTAGTATGAAGAGCCTGGGGGCAGGCACAGGAATCCTCATCTAACTAGATCACACACGGTCTGTAATCACTAAACCAACCTTAACACACATATCATATACTCTTGTGGCGGAAGGTGAATGATCTCAAACCACCCTCTTTTCTGCATGTAGCCCAATTACTTGGTATTTATGAAAGGTTAAAGGATTTACAAAGCACTCCACTGAAGCTTGTTAATGTTTTATTTTATAAAAGCACCCACTGTAGTCCTAATACCAAGTAATCTTTTTTAAATAACTTGTTTTCTTATTGACTTTCCCTCCTCTCTCTCACAAACACATACACACAAAGTTATTGTTCACTTGAATGCAGCGTTACACTCCTTTATTTCAAAAACAGAACAAGAGTTGCAGGATTTCTTTCAGAGTAGCAGCCGTGTTAGTCTGTATCCGCAAAAAGAACAGGAGTACGTGTGGCACCTTAGAGACTAACAAATTTATTTCAGCATGAGCTTTTGTGAGCTACAGCTCACTTCTTCGCTACATTGACTCTACGTAGGGATTTTTTTTTATTTATTTTTATTGAATTTCATAGCAGAGTTTTAAACAAAACGCACATTCCAGAATGAGTGTTTAGGGCTTGAACTTTCAAAGGAGACTGAGAGAGTTAAGTCCCCAGATATCACTGAAGTAAAGCACCTTTAAAAATCCCAGGCTAAAATCATAAACGCTATCATTCTCTTGCCCCAACATAGAGCAACATATTAAAAAAGCACAGAGGTAAAGTTAAGAATCCATATAATATTATAGTTCTGAGTATCTTAACCACTCGAAACTTGGTATAAAATTACAAAAAGAGTGATACCGAGAATCACAGTTACCAACCTAATTGCACCTCTGACCCCTCCTGGTTTCTTTGAAAGCACCCCCCGGCCTTCTGGTCTCAGGTCTCTAATCCTCATCTAGCTCTGGGTGGAATTCTCCCCACTCTCAGATCAGGGTCTAGATCAGTGGTCCCCAAACTTTTTCTGCCACACTTCCCCTTACCCAAAATAGAATATGTCTGTCTCTACCCCCAGCCCTCTCTGCCCAGGAGCCAGGACTCGGAGCAGGGCCAGGAGTGGACCATGGTCAGAGCCTGGGGCTGGGACCTCGGGGGCCCAGAGCTGCAGTTGAGGCCAGAGCCAGGCCAACATTGGGGTTCAGAGCTGAGGCGCAGGCCCTGGGCCAGGAGCCAAGGCAATGGCAGGAACTGCAGCTGGGGCTGGAAGCAGGGCGGACCTATGGACAGAACAGGGCTGAGTGGTGCTCCCTCCCCACCCACCCTGGGGGCTAGCCAGGGCCCTGCCACACCCACCCTAACATCCCTCCATGTCTCCCTACAGAGACGCATCCCACAATTTGGGGACCATCGTTCTAGGTAGTAGACTCCTGGTACTAATCTGTAATCTCTTTAGCACGCCTAACAAGCTGATACCCTGAAATTCTTGTCAGTGGTTTATACGGTGACCAGGCAGCCACTTTAAAGTACAGTATTTGTTTAGAACAAAAACAGTTCAGAGAAAAAGAACTCAAAACAATAAAACATATCTAGCTTTCCCCTAAGGCAGAGGTGGGCAAACTGCGGCCTGTAGGCCACATCCAGCCCATAGAACGCTCCTGCCCAGCCCTTGAGCTCCTGTCCCAGGAGGCTCGCCCCCTCCCCTGCAGCCTCAGCTCACTGTGCCGCCGGTGCAATGCTCTGGGCAGCAGGGCTGCGAGCTCCTGGGGCAGCACAGCTGCAGCCTGACCCAGTGCTCTGGGCAGCATGGCTGTAGCGCCACCAGCCACCGGTGCTCCAGGCAGCGTGGGGGGGAGGGGTGTGGACAGAGGGGAGTTTGGGGAGGTGGTCAGACGGCAGGGTGTGGATAGGGATTGGGGCAGTGAAAGGGCGGAAAACGGAGGGGTTGAATGGGGATGGGGTCCCGGGGCAGTCAGGGGACAGGGGGAAGTGGATGGGGCAGGAGTCCTAGGGGGGCCGTCAGGGTGTGAGAAGCAGGGGGTGGGGGCCGGGCCATGCCTGGCTGTTTGGGGAGGGACAGCCTCCCCTAACCAGCCCTCCATACAATTTCAGAAACCCGATGCGGCCCTCAGGCCAAAAAGTTTGCCCACCCCCTGCCCTAAGGGTTACCATTCCCTGGACCCAGGAAGGCCCAATTGCTTTAGACTCCCTCCGCAGAGTCTCTCGCTTTCTCTCTCACTCTGGCAGCTTATCTCCCTAGACAGCTTCTGGCAAATGCCACCCTCTCTGCTCTGTGAAGGACTTTATAAGTGTTTTCTTTTGATCTCTAGGCTCCTAGCTTTGGCAAAAAAGGCATGCATCTTGATGGACACTGGCACCTTGAAGCTAACAGTTTGCCCCACTGTTTTTCAAGTATGTGCTGGGGTGTCCTTATCTAGATCTATTGTGTTCCCTTTCTCTTCCCACAGACCCCAATTAAGACAGATCAATACATTCATGTCGGAAATTCCAATAATCCACCACAGTTATACTGTAATTGTACCTCACTGACCAGGTCGCATACAATGTTCACAAAATTATATCAGAATTCATAAATTAATACACAGCAATTCCACAGCAGGCACACTAAGTATGAAATTCCAATGCTTTAAGTTCAAAAGAATGAAACTAGCCAGTTTTTCTTCAAAGTTGCAGGTGAGTCATGAGAGGGTCAGGATTACCTTCTAACAATAGTTATTAAAGCAATGAAGAGATCCCAGAGTAAATTAAATTCTTCTAATCTGCCCTCCCAATCTGTAGGTAGTTTTATGTATAGGAAGTATCTATTGCAAATCTCTGATCCAGTCCTTGAAAGACGGTGGGTGATCTGACTCCCACTAACTAGTGATGTCTTTTGGCTAAATGTGTAAATTTCATGTTGTATTTATTCAGTGTTATACCATTCAGTTTATGCAAAAATAAACTTAGAACAAATGGGATCACTTTGGTTTATTCTGGATACAAGATCTGCTACTTTTCTCTTAAAAATGATACTGACACAAATATCCACATGCAAGTTCCATCTCTCACTGTCAGGTTGGTGGACTGCAGAATGAAACGCTGTTCCTTTCCAGCTGGTGAACTTTCAGGGAAAAAACCCTAACTATTGTACCAAGAACTTTTTCCTTTTTAAAAAGCAAGACAGTAGTATTATGACTTTTCAGTTCATCTCACTTTGGTGCAAGACCTTCAGAATAACAGTTAAAACAATTGTGGCGGCTACCTGATAGCTACTTTAGGCTAAGTACTCATGCTTTCAGCAAAGGACTAGTAACCAGGACACCACCATGAACTACTGACTTGTGTCTCAGATCAACCTAGCTGAGAAAGTGGAGGGTTTTTTTTGTTTGTTTGTTTTCATTTCTTTTTTTAAAGGTTAATTAGAAAACAAGAAAAAAAGAGACAGGCAGCATGGAAACACGTGAGTATTTGACAGATATAACCCATTCATCTACTGATGAATATCATGTCTAGATCTTGTTTCATAGCTACTGTTAGGATATAGATATTCAGGCCTGTCTGCAAAGGCCTATACTATTCTTATCACTTAGCTAGTTATAGAGATATAAAAGAAAATCAAAAATCACTGTCTGTCTGTGTAATGGCCTTCTCTTACTGTGACAGTCTGAGGCCCTGTTTAGTCATATTGAAATAAGGCAATCTGGGGCTGTTAGAAAGGTGATCCGATCTATCACCTCCAGAGAAAGGGAAGAGCCTAGAAGATGTAAAAGGAAACTTAGTTTGATAGCATCCTGTCTGGTAAGAACTAACTTATCAATAGACACAGCTGGAAAACCCTTATGTCTGAATAGATGTAGTTGTAAAATCCTCACTTCTATATTGTTTTGTATGTTTATTTGCATGGTCTCTGTCTGGTTCTGTAATTGTTTCTGTCTGCTGTATAATTAACTTTGCTGGGTGTAAACTAATTAAGGTGGTGGGATATAATTGGTTAAATAACCATGTTACAATATGTTAGGATTGGTTAGTTAAATTTCAGTAAAATGATTGGTTAAGGTATAGCTAAGCAGAATTCAAGTTTTACTACATAGTCTGCAGTCAATCAGGAAGTTGCGGGGGGGGGGGGGCCGGGGAACGGGGCCGGGGGATGGGGGAATTGGGATCATGTTTTGCTAAAGGGGGAAATGGGAACAGAGGATGGGAACAGAAACAGGGACACAGGCATGGCTCTGTGGTGTCAGAGCTGGGAAGGGAGACACTAAAGAAGAAAACTGGAATCATCCTTGCTGGAAGTTCACCCCAATAAACATCCAATTGTTTGCACCTTTGGACTTTGGGTATCTTTGCTCTCTGTTCATGCGAGAAGGACCAGGGAAGTGAGAAGGTGAAGGAATAAGCCCCCTGACAGCTACCTGTGGATGTCATGGGGGTTTTGATTTAGGCACAACATTCACTTCGAGGATTGAGCTTGGTATGCAGATGCTCAGAAACAGTTTTGTCTTGGGAGACAAGTAAGGTTTTTCAACTAGATCAGAATTTTTAAAGTTTTCTAAAAGAACAGTCACTGATAATTTCACACTGATTTTGAAAATCCATCCTTCCTAAAAATTTATTTCAAGATATATACACTGAAACCTGACTGCAGAACTTTTGAATGCAGGCCACTTTCCAGGAACGTTGTGCAGAGTTTTCCACAGCCCTGAAGAACAGCAACACTAAAGTGAGAGCTGCCCTGACAGGAGAGAAACAAGTGGCAAATCACTCTGTGGAAGCGTACAACTCCAGACTGGTACTGGTCAGTGGAAAATAAATTCAGATTTGGTAAATCCACAGTGGGAGCTGTTGTGATCCAAGTATGCGGGACCATTCATCAACTTCTGCTTAAAAGGGTAGCAACTTTGGGCAAAGTGCAGGACAGTGGAAGGTTTTGCCACGATGGGGTTCCCTAACTGCATTGGGGCAATAGAAGGCATGTAATATCCCTATCTTGGCACCAGACTACCTGGCAAAAGAGTATGTAAACCATAAGGGATACTTTTCAATGCTTTTGCAAGTACTGGTGGATCACACAGGGAGTTTCAGCATCACCATGGAATAGCCAGGAAAGGTGCATGATGTGTATCTTTAGAACCACATATCTGTTCAGAAAGCAGCAATCATGGATTTTCTCTCCAGCTCGCAAAATAACCATTGATGATGTTGAAATGCCTGCAGTGATCCTGGGAGGCTCAGGATACCCCTTGCTCCCAGGGCTCATGAAGCCGTACATCAGCCCCCTGGACAGCAGTAAGGAGCGGTTCAATAACAGGCTGAGTAAGTGCAGAATGGTAATACAAAATGTTTTTGGATGTTTAAAGGTCACTGGCAGAGTTTCTTACTAGGTTAGACCTCAGTGAAAGCAATATTCCCATTGTTATCGCTGCACATTCCGTACTATCTGTGAGGCAAAGGGAGAGAAGCTTCCACAAGGATGGGGTGCGGAGGCAGACTGGCTGCTCAAAATTAGCTACCAACCTGATATCAGGGCAATAAGAAGAGCCCAGCAAGGAGCTCTGCATCTCTGGAAGAAAATGAAAACCTGTTTCAGTAATGAGCCACAGTAATGTGCACTGGGGATCTGCCTTCCCATACCATCCCTTCCATTGCATCAGTTTCCCTGTACCTCCCACTAAGTCCCATGATTGGAATAAAGAGCATTTAATTCTCAAAACATTTACTTCTATTGCGCACGCACACCCACACAAACTGAAAACAGGAAAATAATTTAATCTTGGGCAAAGAATGGAATAAAATTAGGAGAGGAGAAACCAAGGCAGCTTGCCTGTGGAAGTACTACTGTCTTTACCATCAAACATCATTGAATGGCCACCCTTTGTTCTTGGTATCCCCTCACAGTACTGAGTGAAAGGGACGCTGAACGCTCCTCCCAGAACATTTGGGGGAGTGGGATTGGGAACAGGGTGATGCTTGCAAGCAGTTCTGCAGGGGCTGCAGACAGAATCTAGCCTCAAGCTACTTTTCTCGAAGCTCAGCCAGATGCCTCAATAGGTCTGACTGGTCCTTCATAATCCACAGCATCTCATCGTGTGTGGCATGCTCATGCGATGCTCTCGACATCCAGTTTTCAGACAACGAAATCCTCCAGGCTCTTAGCTCTGTCTCAGCTGTCCCAGAGGCATTCATTATCTCGCTGAACATGTCACCAGATGTCCTCTTTTTCCACCTTCTAATCTGCAAAAGCCTATCCACCAGTGTAGAGGATGCACTAAAGGCCAAGTCTAGCCCAAGGTTGATAGTCATTTAAAATAAATAAATAAATAAATAAATAATCAAACCACACCACACCACACCCCTTATTACAGTGAAGTGCAAGCCGAACATATGCAGAATCCCTAGCTATTCAGTAAACAGGTTTGCTGTTCCAGCCATTGTGACTATGGCCCCACGACATAGGCGACAGACCTTGTGCTGCACTTGTAGCAAACCCGGGTCAGGACTACAGGTGGACAGTGCTCCCTCCGCCTAGCAACACGGATGTTGCTTTGAGACCAGGGACCAGCATTAAGCCTCCCAAGCTGCTGTCTCTGTCACAGCAGCTCCAGGAGGACTGCGGCCACAAGAGAACACAGGAAGCACATCCCCTACTTTATTAATGTTGCTGGTAGTAGTCACCCTGGACTTGCAAAATCTGAGGTAAATGCTGATCCCTGTCAATCAAATCACCGGCATTTTAGGGAATGTGTGGTTGCAGGTCCTGAAACTCACCATGGGCAGTGAATCACATGCTCTATTGTTTGCGGTACGAGCACTTGTAATAAAAGCTTCCTCCATTTCTCCTACGTGACGCTATGTGATATTGACCTTCTGAGGGTAACAGAGGCACCAAGGGAGTAGATGCTGCATGCCTCTGTATATGATCTGGTCTTTATGCCACTATGCTGTGCAACACAATGATGCCAGCAGAGTTAATACTGGAGTAGCATGGAAAAGTGTCCTACCGTGATGGAAGAAAAAAGGCAGCCCTCCCCAGAAACCTTCTACAAAGGATTGCAGAGTACCTCCATGAAAGTTTCCTAGAGATCTCCATGGATGATTCCATGGCCATCCCTGTGCAGATAAACAATCTTTTCCGGGGGGCACCCTATGCATAGTTGAAGCAGCCACTGGGAAGCAGATATCCACTGCACCTCACTTATTATTCAGATTAAACAAAATATAAATGGACATAATCCCACCAGTTTAATTGAAATTGCCTGCTCATCAGAGGTGCCTTCCCCAGAATCATGCTCAGTCACCATGCTGTCCTGCAACCTGCTGATGGGCGGGATTAAAAATAGCTCCTGGCTCTTGGGGAGAATAGATCCTCCGCTTGCCTGTCCCCCATTCTCCTGCTCCTCCAGAATGTTCTCATCATTGTTGCCTGAGGCGGCCTGGGACTCAGACTCCTGGGATGTATCTATGCTGCATTTGGGGATAGTGGTGGGCTTGCTCTTGAGAATCGCATGCAGCTCATTGTAGAAGCAGCAGGTCTGTGGTACAGAACCAGACTGACTGTTCGCCTTGCTTGTCTTCTGGTACTCTTGCTGGTGTTTTGATTTTCACACAGCACTACTGCGTGTTCCTGCTGTAGTCCTTCTCCCCCATGCCCTGCTCAACCTTTTCTTAGATACCTACATTTCTTCTGCTGGATCAGAGTTGTGTCTGCACAGATTCTTCTCCCCCCAGGCCAAGAAGGCCCACCATCTCTTGTGTACTCTAGGATGGAGCACACTTGGGGTGTCGAGTTGCCAGGATCAGGTGGGGCGGCAAGCTCTCTACACTGATCAAACAGGATATGGGAATTCAAAAGTTCCCTGGGCTTTAATAGGAAAGGGGCTGTTTCCCCATGTACCTGGCTGTAGTGCAACAGAGTTGAAAACAATCTCCAGAGCGGTCACAGCAGAGCATTGTGGGACACCTCCTGGAAGCCAATTTAGATTACTTACACAACACTGCATCTACACTGCTTGTCGACTCACCAACATGCTACACCTTTCACAGAGGTGGAATAATTAAGTTGATGTTACAGGCAAGTTAGGTTGGCGGAAGGACTCTGGTAGTATAGATGCATACATTATTAGGTTGACATAAGACAGCTCCCATTGACCTAAATTTGTAGTGCAGATCATGCTTAACTTAGGTTAGTATGTCCCATGCTGAAAAGTGACTTAAAGTCACTTTTCCAAAAAAGTTTACTTCAGACAAGATTTTGTAATAGCCATGGGGGGAAAATCAAGCAAGTTGCTAAAATGCATACTTATCTAAAGGCGGGAAAAGATAAGTAGGCCTATATTGCTTATGGGAGACTAACCATGGGTATTCTTTTGTTTCAGAATTGCAAGGTTTTCATTTTGGACTGAGTGTATCTTTATGTCTGAAAAAATATATTTGAAGTTCAATCAAACGTGATTCAACTTTAAAAACCTTTTTCCAGTTGTTCCGACTTCATACCCAAAAAAATCCACAATTTTTCAGTTGGACAAGGAAGTTTCACAGGTAACCCTAGGTAGAAGCAAAACTGCTCAACAAATTGAAGTCAGAAATACAGCTTGGAATTTAAATAGATGTTTAAGCAGAGAAGATGTGAGGTGGCATTCTGTCCGTCTAATTTGTTGGAGACATTAGGATGACCAGACGTCCCGATTTTATCAGGACTGTCCCGATATTTGCTTGTTTGTCCAGTGTTCCAACCGATGTTCGGTCAGGAGACTGAACAAGAAATTTTGCCCTCCACTTCAGCCCAGGCAAGCCCAGAGGGGCTCTTGCCCCCCCCAGCCCCGCCCCCTTCTCCCCCCATTGGTTCCCTCCCCAAATCCCTGCACTGGGCCCACCCCCCGCCCCCCCCCCCCCCCTCC
>NC_133790.1:32229700-32231867 GCF_003597395.2 Chelonoidis abingdonii | reverse complement strand
ATAGAGGGGAATGATCATGTCCCTCGATCTGCTGGCAATGCACTTACTTATACAGCCCAAAATGCCGTTAGTCTTCTTGGCAACAAGGGCACACTGTTGACTCATATCCAGCTTCTCATCCACTGTAACCCCTAGGTCCTTTTCTGCAGAACTGCTGCCTAGCCACTCAGTCTAGCAGTGCATGAGATTCTTCCGTCCTAAGTGCAGGACTCTACACTTGTCCCCGTTGAACCTCATCAGATTTCTTTTGGCCCAATCCTCCAATTTGTCTAGGTCCCTCTGTACCCTATCCCTATCCTCCAGCGTATCTACCACTCCTCTCAGTTTAGTGTCATATGCAAACTTGCGAAGAGTGCAGGCCATGCCATTCTCCAGATCATTAATGAAGATGTTAAACAAAACTGGCCCCAGGACTGACCCCTGGGGCACTCCGCTTGACACCCGGCTGCCAACTAGACATGGAGCCGTTGATCACTACCCATTGAGCCGGACGGTCTAGCCAGCTTTCTATCCACCTTATAGTCAATTCATCCAGCCCATACTACTTTAACTTGCCGGCAAGAATACTGCGGGAAATCATATCAAAAGCTTTGCTGAAGTCGAGGAACAACACATCCACTGCTTTCCCCTCATCCACAGAACCAGTTATTTCCTCACAGAAGGCAATTCCTGTTCCTGGTATGAAGCTTCGGTCTACCATACGTTGTTCTTGAAGTTGACTTTTCCTATTTGTTGGACTGGGTTATGACATTCTTGCTAAACATTTTTATATTAACTGTAAAGTGTTTTATAGCTACCATATATTCTTGCATTTATCTCTGTTTCAATTCTGAAGACATACCTTTTGCAAAGCTAGTCCAAACAAAAGCCGAGTTATTAACAGCAATGTTTTTTCTGATGCAGCCTTTTCTGTGGAAAGTATCAGAGGGGTAGTCGTGTCAGTCTGGATCTGTAAAAGCAGCAAAGAGTCCTGTGGCACCTTATAGGCTAACAGACATATTGGAGAATGAGCTCTCGTGGGTGAATACCGACATGCATCCGACAAAGTGGGTATTCACCCACGAATGCTCATGCTCCAATACGTCCGTTACTCTATAAGGTGCCACAGGACTCTTTGCTGCTTTTTCTGTGGAAGACGTTTACTGGAAAAAGCCTGCCAGCATCCAAGTTACATATAAAAAAAAGAAATCACATGTAAAGAGCTAGGTTTGAAAAAAAAAGAAAAAAAAAGACACTTACCAGTAGTCAGAGGGAAACATTCCATACTGGGTGCGAAACTATCAGTTCCCAGGTGAGGAGGGATAGCTCAGTGGTTTGAACATGGGCCTGCTAAAGCCAGAGTTGTGAGCTCAAACTGTGAGGGGGCCATTTCCCTAACTAGGACAAAAAACTGTCTGGGGAGTAGACTTGTGTTGAGCAGGGGGTTGGACTAGATGACCTCCTGAGGTCCCTTCTAACTCTGATATTTTATGAATTAAGACTTGCTTGGTTTTTTGTTTTGGTTTTGGTTTTTTTTTAAGTTTCCGTCTGTTTGGGTTATGAAAGAAGCCTTCCAAATGTGAACTGAATGTAGAGTGATCTTGTTGTGCTGCTGAGTGCACCTGCCCTATCCAGTCTTTCAGGTCTACCCCTGGCTATCATCAGAGGGTTTTTTGTTGGTAGTTTTTAAAACCTTGAAGATGATTATGCCAATAGCAATAAGAGGAAAAGACTGGGATTTAGTTATATTTTGACTGACCTTAGAACTAACTAATCCATTTTCACTGTTGCCTACAAAAAATAAAGATAAATAAGACAGACTTAAACTGGACAGGATCTCTTTTTACAGCATTATACTGGATAACACAGCAAAACTCCTTAGAGACTAAGGATATGTATATACTACAGGATTATTCCGATTTTACATAAACCAGTTTTCTAAAACAGATTGTATAAAGTCAAGTGCACACAGCCACACTAAGCACATTAATTCGGCGGTGTGCGTCCATGGTCCAAGGCTAGCGTTGATTTCTGGAGCATTGCACTGTGTGTAGCTAACCCGTAGCTATCCCATAGTTCCCGCAGTCACCCCCCGCCCCTTGGAATTCTGGGTTGAGATCCCAGTGCCTGATGGGGCAAAAATCATTGTCACGGGTGGTTCTGGGTAAATGTCGTCACTCATTTCTTC
>NC_133790.1:32222656-32229389 GCF_003597395.2 Chelonoidis abingdonii | reverse complement strand
CTTCGGGAGACAGAGCAAATCATTTTTGCGCCTTTTTCTGGTTGTCTGGCAGACGCCATTGCTGGCACCATCGGGCCTGTTTGCTTTTTCTATCACGTATGTGACTGGATTGCCCGCTGACGAGGCGATATGCGCGTTACCAGCGTATTCATTTGCTTTGCATGATCGCGAGCGGTTATCGTCGTTCTGTCTTCGGGAGACAGAGCAAATCATTTTTGCGCCTTTTTCTGGTTGTCTGGCAGACGCCATTGCATGGCACATGGGCCTGTTTGGCCTTTTCTGATCACGTATGTGCAACTGCATTGCGCTGACAGAGGCGATATCGCAAGTTATCACAGGCGTATTATCATTTGCCTTTGCATGATCGCGAGCGGTTATCGTCGTTCTGTTGCTATGATAGTCCAGGCAGTACAGAATCTTTTCTTTACAAAGGAAAGGGAGGGGGCTGATGGAGCTCAGCCCCCAGTTGCTATGATGAGGACGGCTACCAGCCGTTCTGTACCATCTACTGGGAATGACCGGGAATCATTCCTATTTTTACCCAGGCGCCCCAGGCCGGCCTCACCTGAGGCCAGCCAGGAGCACTCAGGGGCTCATGACGAGGTCGGCTATCAATCCTACTGCACTGTACCATCTGCCACTGGGGAGGGGAGGAGAGAGGATGCTACTGTTTACCGCTGCGCTACCCTGTCTACCAGCAGCATGCAGTATACATAGGGTGACATATAAAAAAGTCAAGAAACGATTTTTTCCCCTTTTTTATCATGAAGGGGAGTAAATTGACAAGATAGACCCTGAACCACCCCTGACAATGTGTTTGACCCTACAGGTATTGGGAGCTCAGCCAAGAATGCAAATGATTTTTGGACACTGCGGGGACTGTGGGATAGCTGGAGTCCTCAGTACCCGTCCCTCCCTCCATGAGCATCCATTTGATTCTTTGGCTTTCCGTTACGCATGTCACGCAGCACTGTGCTGTGGACTCTATCATAGCCTGGAGATTTTTTTCAAATGCTTTGGCATTTTGTCTTCTGTAACGGAGTTCTGATAGAACAGATTTGTCTCTCCATACAGCGGTCAGATCCAGTCTCTCTCGTATAGTCCATGCTGGAGTTCTTTTTGGATTTGGGACTGCGTCGGCACCTGTGCTGATCAGAGCTCCACGCTGGACAAACAGGAAATGAAATTCAAAAGTTCGCGGGGCTTTTCCTGTCTACCTGGCCACTGCATCCGAGTTCAGATTGCTGTCCAGAGTGGTCACAGTGGGATACCACCTGGAGGCCACACTAACCCTAATCCGATATGGTAATACCGATTTTAGCGCTACTCCTCTCGTTGGGGAGGAGTACAGAAGCCGATTTAAAGAGTCCTTTATATCGATATAAAGGGCCTTGTTGTGTGGACGAGTACAGTGTTAAATCGGTTTAACGCTGCTAAAATCGGTTTAAACGTGTAGTGTAGACCAGGCCTGAGGAACCACGAAGAAGAGTAGTATGATAGGAAGGCAGTGGCTTGGCATGACATTTCTACTGCATGCTCTCTCTTACAAAATAGGACTGACAGTAGCAGAACTGTTATTATAAACACCAGAAGAAAAAGAAACTGTGTCAAGAGTCGCACAAGACTGGCTCAGACCGGATTTTCTTAGGCCTGGTGACTTTCCCCACTGCTTAAGGAAACAAGTTTGGATTATCAACACTTAGCATTCATTACCTATGCTCTGTAGCATGTTTCTGAAGAGAGGCCAAAAAGCATACTCAAGTCCCTTCCAAGATATCAAGAGAACAGTATGATAGCCTTATCTCTTAGCAGGCCAAATCTATAAGTACTGCTAAATGGCCTCAAACAGAAATAAAAATAATTTATACAGAAACCATTAGCATAGAGATTCACGGCTGTTATGAATAGGACTTGGAACCCTTAACAAAACAGATAGGGCAGGGTAACCTTATTTTGGTACCCTATTATGCCCAGATATTAGATGGTTATCCTTAGTTACATTTCCTAGTTGTGGGACAGGGTTTCACCTCACACTGCAAGAGTGTGAATGCAATCACAAAAGTCCCTGCATGTTGTCCATCAATAAACATTCACTTATACTGTTAATATAGGGTCTGTGGACAAGAAGTTTTACTCTTCATTTGTATAAGCAGTAACTAAAAAATGCAAGCACAGCTTGTCCATTTCACATTTAACATTCTGACAAATAGACAAAATGTTCAGACAGCATATTTTCAATATGCATGACAGAATCTAAACATTACATTTTACTAAAGTAAGCCTCAAAAGAGTGGTTTCAAGTGCAGTAAAAATAATATAAATGAGCACACTACTGTCCGAAACGACCTCTTTTTCAACTCAAGGATATTTTTACTAGGCTGTTATATAAAATGTAGCCCAGCCTCTAAAGTGGAGCTGGAAAAATAGTGAAAATTTATTCATGAGCTGGTTAGTTACTCCTGAATTGCAATTCAAATCTGAACATTTTATACTAATGTCAATTTTGCCTCACATGAACAAACATTCAAGCAACCATCTTCTGTTTACATTAATGTTTTGGAAAGGGCTTGATTTTGTGAACTTTCATGCTAGAAACCTGCCCAGACACCCGGCCTCCTCGTCATCCTCCCCCTCCCACAATGCAACAAGAGAAAATGAATTCAAAGTCAACTGTTGAGCCAATACACCTAGCTCTTGTGTAAGGAGAGACAGGAACAGATTTTAGATATTAAAATTTCTTACGCCTGCTTGCTTTCATAAATCAAAAAGTGCTCCATACACTCTTCGTCCACCTATGGCTGATCAGCCAGCCAGCTCTGGAGTGGCTTCTCTTCAACTAAAAAGAGTTGCTTCCTATCTTATATAAGGCAGTCATATCTGGTGATCCACAATGCCATCATAGTATTCACCATGATTAGTGTGGTGCTACCTCTGCACACAGAATCTCATCGCTCAGTACATTACCAACTGAGATTCCTGAAGTCTTCTCTAGGGTAACAATGGTTTCTGGACTACACGGACATATGCCCTCAGACTTTCATCCACAACAGTGAGGTTTTCAAAGGCTTGATGGGACAGCTGGCCAAAAAAATTATTTGGTGTTACATGAGCTAAGGGCAGGAAGCAGTTGAGTTTGAAGGAGAGCTGAGCCCAAAAAGCTGGGGAAAGAAGATTCTAGGATTTTACTGTGGATCATTGTTGGAAGCTGATCAATTGTTGACAGTATCTTGAAACATCTCTCCAAGATGAGCATCCTATGCAACCTAATGCCTGATAACTAGGGTGCTAAATTATTTGAAAACATGCAAGGTAACTTGAAAACTGATCAAAAATCCATAGTCGGGGGGGGGGGGGGGGGGGCAGCAAGTGTGAAAAATCGGGAGAGGGGGGGGGGGGGGGGCAGATAGACATCTGAGATTATCTGTATCCACAAAAGTAATCCTATGAAAAAAAAAAAATCACTAAATAATGGGTGAACATGGATCCCTCTCTGAGAGCAACAAATACAGCAGCTAAAATTTTATGTATAGTTTGATTTAATGAGGCTGAAAGCTAGAGCTACATACAGGTAGTAATTTTGACCATGGGAAAGCATGAGGAATTTCTTGAGCGTACCAAAGCAAGAGTGATGATAGTCTTTCACGAGGTTCATCAGAGACAGACTTGAAGAAAGTTAACAAGGTGAACTTCAGGACTGTAATCTTAACTTTTGGGGTCCTGACATGTTCAGGTACACAAGGCCCAGCAAAGCCATGACTGCTATTTATTTGGATAAAATGGAGATTAAAAGTCGGCTTCTGGGGAACCAGGCCGTCAGACAGATAGCGGAGGTACAAGTCAGCCATCATTTTTAGAATTGGGGATTGTCTGGCTACACCAGTTGTCCCCAATCTTTTCGTCTGGAGGTGTCAGACGAAGGACCATGGTGGCGGTCGAGTACCCACCGCAATGCCGCCGACGCCTCTGGATGATGTCACTTGTTGGCAGCAAACAGCGTCATCCAGAGGTATCACTGCCGAAATGCCGCCAAAATTCGGCGGCATTTCGGGGGATGCTCTACCGCTGGCCAGGACCTCTGGGCTACACTGTAGCTATCCAATGCCCCTAGATCTGTTGCTTTGCTCTCTGTTACAGTGGATATCTCAAAGTGGAAGTAAGGTAGTTTTGAAAGGAATGCCTGCTTTTATAGTAGGAATTGAATTCTGTTTTGAGACTGGGAGCGCTATCTGTAGCTTCAACTTCTGCTTTGTCCAATAGCTTTACCTCAAGGAAGGAGACTATCGCGATTATTAGGAGGTGTTGGGTCTGGGGAAGCACCTGTTAACAGCACTGGGTATCATGAATCTAGTGGCAAAGTCACACATACAAGCTGCTGGGATAGGCTAGAATAGCATAGCAATTTTAAGATATTAGAAAGCTAGGAAATGTGTTTCAGTTAAATACAGGGCACAACAGTACACAACTTATTCCTTTAGATTGCATGTGGTGTGTATTTAGGTGGCCTGACAACAAGTTATTTCATTTATTCTCCCATCATAACTAGGCCTCCGTGTCTTGTCAAGGAGGTCTCAGAAGCCATGACTTTCCCTGACCTCTGTGACTTCTGCAGCTGCCAGGGTGGTTGGCCCCGGCACCACTCGAGCAGTGGCACTTGCGACTGGCCCCAGGGACCACCTGAGCAGCCGCTGCTCCAGCAGCCTCTGGCAGCAATCTCCACCGCAGCCAGAGCAGCAGCTGCACTTCCCCCCACAGCAACAGCCCCCCCGGGGTACCACCCCCCCCCATTTTATCAGGGGTATTTATAGTATGTCATGATAGGTCACAGGCCTGTTTACTGCCTGTGACCTGTTCATGACTTTACTAAAAATCCCGTGACTAAATTGTAGCCTAATCCATGACTAGTAAAGTAGTTCTCAGACTAGTATGCTCTGGTAAATTTTTACAATGACCGGAGTACTAAAATGAAGAACAGCAACAATCTGAGGAAGGCTGCAAATACTATTATTCAGTTTTTGAGTGAAAGCTCTCAGGTGATCCCATCCAAGTATACACTCAAGCAATTAGGGAGGAGCACAGACTAAGTTTTGCAAGAATATACCAGCAACTTATTAAAAAGCTATCCTGAAACAAAGTGAGAAATATGCTTCCACTGTCCTCATATGGCAGCATTAGCCAACAAGTAAGTGATCAGGTTGGTTTTTTTTTGGGGGGGGGGGGAGATGCCCCTCAGGCCATGACTCCAAACATGTATATACTAAAGTATACTCATTTACTATGGAGGTTTCAACGCGATTCAGACTGTAACCCATGCAATGAATCTCAAATCTCTTCTATTTAAAAAGATGTTAGTAGTTACAACTCTTTGCAAAACTCGCACTCTCATAAGATCTGAAAATACTTTTCTCCATGACTATGTTTGTCAACTTGCACTTTACAACTGATATAAAAGTGTACACATCCCTAAAGAGCATGCATCTTTACCTTTAGACTTTGTTTCACATGATGCCAAGAACATTACCAGGAAGTAAAACCTCTCTCATTCAGAAACATGTATTCATTTGGATTCAGAGCTGTTTAGACACCAAAATCACTGTGGTTAGTAGCTATGACACTAGACGACAAGTGCCTTCATATGAGTTGTCCAAAAGGCAGATAACATATCATGAAGCCCAAAATCAAGAGAGACTTAACTCTACTAGGCTATTTAGTTCCTTATCTGGCTCTCATGAGAGCAGTTTTTACATAAGCACGTGAAGCAAAAGGCATTTGGAATGCTGTTAGACATATTTACATGTCATAAGTTGATTTTTGTTCAAATTTGCTGCTAACATACCAGCATTTTGGGACATCTGAATGTTATAAGTGATATGACACAGTAATTATGTATTCTTTGCTGCCCCATCAACTTCTGCAGCTGATGTATTTTGTCACCTACTTCACTTCGCATATTTCTAGTATTTTCAGTCCCATGCAACTAATTTGTTCTTTTTCCAACATGACTATTCTAATTTTAGGTCTCTTGATGCACAATCTCCACCATTTTAATTATACAAGTATAGCACAACACAATCCTCCCCCCAGTGTGGATGCAGTTATATCATTTTAAAAGGTGCTTTATACCAGTATGGCTATTATTGTACAAAAAGGGGGAACACACTATAATGGTTTAAGGTATCTTTACACCAGCATAACTGCACACTAAGGACTGTAGTTATATTGCCATACATACACAAAAACAAGAACACCAATAGAAATAGTTGCATCACTACAAAATTGGTGTGTAGACCACATCTTGGCAGTGTCAAAAGCTGGTGGAAGAACACTACTATTATGCCCACGGTGACAGACCCAGGCCAGTGTGGTACAGGAGTCTGGTCCTATTGGCATCCCAGGGGTGGGCGGGCGAAGCCCGCCACCCACTTCTAAGGACCTCCCCAGCCTTAAGGGGCAGCGATAATCCCACAGGGCTAGAACACCAAGTAAGTGCGGGGGGACAAAACTAATTGAAAAAAACGCAGGAGCGGGAGAGTGAGGTCACAGGGCTTTACGAAGAATGCTTTCAGACAGAACATCCGATGGGACACCCGAGCAGAGAACCCCAAGGGTTAAACGCCCCACTGCTTTCTCTGAAGGGCCGTTCAAGGATCGCCATGGACACCCAGAGGACTCCACTCGGATGCGTGAACGCGGACGAGAGCGGAAAAATAGCGCCCCACAGTCGCCAAGAATCCCA
>NC_133790.1:32190367-32222556 GCF_003597395.2 Chelonoidis abingdonii | reverse complement strand
AGACAGCTGCAATCCACAGGGCCCTGGGCTGGAACCTGGAGTAGAGGGCGGGCCCAGGTTCCCCCCAAACCTCCCAGCTCCTGATCAGACACAGGAGTTGACCTAGACTGTGGGGAAGATCACTGAGGTGAGCAAATCTGCCAATAAGTGCAGGATCCACCAAGGTAGAGGAGGAACTTTGTCACACCACCAATACATGAATTTCCATCTGTACCTCAACAATAATACATATTAAACCAAGAGACAAAAAGAGGGTAAAACCCACATTGAAAACGAAGTGCAGAAAACACTAGAGTCCGTGTCAGAAAATCATGCCGTCATTAAAGATATAGAAAGAAGGATAAACATGCTGAGCAGAGCCAAAAGTCTTCAGCAAAACAAGATTTCTAGTTGTAGAGTATGTACTATTTAAAGAGAAGATTCAGGAGTCTATAGTAAAAAGTTTTATTCAGTTTAAAATATCAACTTAGGCATTTCCTTAATTCAAGGCTCAGAGAGAAGACAGACAGCAACATAATTAACCAGGCTAACAGGAGTTTCAGGATCAGCCTGTTACTACAAATACCATTATGACAGGGTAAGCAAAGCTCAGTTTTGGAATGGTGCCTTTTTTGGGGTAGGGGGTGAATGGATGGAGGAAAGTAACCCCAACTCATGACCAATGCATGGACTGCAGAGAACAGTTCTCTATTGTAAACCTTCCCAACTGCTCATACAAAAATTGCCCATACAATAATGTGAACAATGGAGGGCGCTCAGAATGGCAGTCATTGAAAGCTAAACAACAACTCAAACTGCTCTGTAATGAAACACTGGTTGGAAAGGCAAGAGATTCTCCAGTTGGCATAGCGAGCAAGGTACAAAGCACATTACTGACTGGAGTCTCCCACCAAGATCTGCATTTACTGCAGTTTAAGGGTCATACTCTAATTACACTTTAAACTCCCATGAAAATGGGGAAAAAGCAGCCTCAGTGTTCAGAGATGTCCTAGGAATGGAGCCCACTATTGAAGGCACTCCGAGCAAAGTAAGGCTATGTCTACACTACCACTTACGTTGGCAAAACTTATGTCACCCAGAGGCATGAAAAAACACATACCCTGAGCGACACAAGTTTTACCGGCATAATTGGTAGTGTGCACAGTGGTGTTGGTGGGAGAGCTTCTCTCACTGACATCGCTACTGCTGCTCATTGAGGTGGTTTTATTATATTGACAGGAGAGCTCTCTCCTCTCCCCCATCAGTGGCTACAGAAGCAATCTTACAGCATACAGCTGTGTAAGCTCGCTACATGGCCTTACTTCTGTTAGAACTCCAGAGCCAACAGAAGAGCTGGATTGTATTCTGTTATGCATCATACTTGTTCACCGAGTTTCACTCAGTTACATCTGTGCAAACCTACTTATTGCAATAGGATTTTAAAAGTGTCACTGAGAACATAATATTTATCACACGTCTTGACTACATTTTTTTTTTTAAATGTTCCTTTCACCTGGCAGATCTGCTGCTTTTTCTGGAAAAGGGAAACTTTTTTGAACAGTGAAATATTCCAAATTTGTGACATATGAATGGAGCCAGACTTCAAATAGATTTCTACTCTAAATCCAGTTTAGATGTTTTTTACTGAGGACACTAGTTCCGCAATGCTAAGAAAGTTAGTATCACAAATGATTGTAGAAGATGCAGGTTTTTAAAAACTGGAGAGATCTGAAACATGAGGGAAACCCCAAAGCAACTTATTAAGAATTCAACAGATGTGTATATTTCCATGACTGAAGATTCCCAGATATTGAGTTTTTTCCAACACAGCAGATCAAAACTGGAGGAAAAGGAGAAGCTCTGCAGCACTGTGTGAACTAAACACCTTCAAATCATACAATGCTCTCACTGGAGTATGAAGGGATTAATCAAAATTCCAGTCCAAAGCAGAAAACCACCACACTCTCACACAAACTACTGTACTCTACAATGCAGTACCATGTACCCAAACAATAATTGACAAACCAAAACCTACAAGAAATGTCAGTGGCCAAAACACAGACATTAAAATGTTTACCTTGCCCCTTCCAAAGAAACACCACTAGGACTCTCTCCAAAATGAAAAGGTACATTATCTTCCTGTGAGAGTTAGTCTAATAAAGAAGGTTCACTGAATATAGACAAAGAGGATGATTTAATTATAATGGGTATCCAACCAGAATGTAATGACCTATTGACTGGAATTTGCTGTCACCAGCAGTATGACTAGCAGTGGTGACTGAGAAAATTCAGTACTTGAACTGTCCCCAAATATGCTATTTGCTTAGACTCATGACTAACAGGTCCACATTTCACCATATAATTGAAAGACAAAAACCCAATATGCTCAGATTTCAGAAAGTTTGCCTTTCTGATCATTACATGGAATACTAATTCATATAGTGTAGTTAGATTTATCCATTCTTAAGGAAATGCAAAAAGGCTGTTTAATATTTACACGGGAACAATGAAAAAAGCCAAAAATGCTGCAGCTACAGATTAATACGTTCACTTAACATCCAACAAGGGCACATGATTGTTTACCTTCACATGTGGTGGAGATGTAAATCGAAACATTTTAAACACAACAGGTTCAGCCAGTTTAATAGCATTAAATTACTTGTTTAAGTACTAGAGAGACAAGGTTTAAAGTAGTATAACAGTCCTGCTCTGTTCTAGATCTATTGCTCAGCCAAGAAACCCTGCTATTGCTTCTGATACAGGTCAAGGAAGAACTTCTCAGCAAAGCTGCCTTTGGGACACAGTGGGTGCAGCTGAACCCAGTAGTCTCCACTTTTGGAGCAATGGATTTTCATGAAAGTCGCTTCTAGTCCTCCTTATAAACTCTAAGTAGGCTATTTTGAAGATTCTCAGTTCATTAAATGTGTAATGGCATTGAAAGTATTCAAAAGAGAACAGCATGTGCTCTAGACATACCACACTGTAGCTAATGTTATTAGTTATAACAAATCAGTGTTAACTATATGTGAATGCAGAGGTTTCAATCATCATACGCTTTACTAGATAAATGCCCTAAATATTTTTTTATAACCAGGCTGGCAAAGCTATGTGGCATCCCACATCTGTTTTTGGTATAAGTTTCAATGAGTAGCAACACATTTGCCAATTTAAATTCAATGAACAGAGATACCATTGGCACACACTCCTAGATCCAGTGCTGCCACAACGAATTAAAGGAAGTGATCAAGCTGCTATGGGCCTCTCCTTCCAGCAACCACTTCTGACGGCATGAGGAAGACTGCTGGAAGTGTGGCTCCTGGTCCCCACCCACAAGCATACCTTAGAGAAAAAACAACTACTTGGAGTCTTCTCCAGGCTTTACTACTAAAGCTGGAGGGTGCCACAACTGGGCCCCAGCTCAACACTCAAGTTAAAGTGCTAAAAAGCAATTGTTACCCATCAAATTAAGTCATTTGGACAATGAATCAATTGGTGAAGACAGTTGCTTACTCCCTCTGTGCATCCAAAACTAAAATCTGAAAAGTTATGTTATTAAATTAACCATCAGTATCTGAGGATAAAAAATGAAACTATCAGCCCATCTATGTACTGTGCAGATGAACCTATAGTCATCTGTTTTTTAAATATATTAAAGGCCACAATAGGAACTGCAATCATGAATAGTTTGTTCCACATGTGACAAGGTTCCTCTTCTACCTTGATGGGTCCTGTACTTATTGGCAGATTTGCTCGCCTCACAGATTTACCCTGTGGGTCAGGAAACAGCCCAGAGACCTTCCCCTCTGGTAGAAGCCACAGTCCAGGTCAATTCCTCCTGTGTCTGATCAGGAGTTGGGAAAGTTTAGAGGGAACCTGGACCCGCCCTCTACTCTGGCTTCCAGTCCAGGGGCCTGTGGATCACAGCTCTCTATAGTGCCTCCTGTAACAGCTGCATGACAGCTATAGCTCCCTAGGCTACTTCCCCATGGCCTCCTCCAAACACCTTCTTTATCCTCACCACAGGACCTTCCTCCTGGTGTCTGATAATGCTTGTACTCCTCAATCCTCCAGCGGCTCACTCTCAGCTCCTTGTGCCTCTTGCTCCCAGCTCCTCACACGCACACCTCAGTGACTAACTGGGAGGCTTTTAACTAGTTCCAGCCAGCCCTTGATTGGCTTCAGGTGTCCCAATCAATGTAGCTATCTCCACTACCTTCTAGAAAGATCTTAATTGGCCTCAGATGTCTTGATTAACCTGGAGCAACTGCCATATGGTTACCATGGTACCAAGGATTTGTTTCGCCTGGGGCTAACATACCTGTTCCTCACTACTTTACTGTAGCCATCTGGCCTTGGCCCATCACATATCCCACCCCCTGCTCAACACCATAGGGTTGGGCAACTTGGGACGCCAGGCAGTGTGCTCATGATAGACCATCAGCGTTGCCATGGTGGGATCCAGCCCTGTGCCGTATGTGGAACTGGAATGGTTGGAGGGATAAGAACCACCTGGTGACCCTTGCATTCTTTTCCTTACTTCTCTGCTTCCACTGGAGGGGCGCATGGTCTGTCACAAGAGTAAATCATCGGCCTAAGAGGTAATAACGCAGTGTCTCCATGGCCCATTTGACAGCAAGGCATTCTCTCTCGACTACTGCATGCTTCTGTTCTCTTGGGAGCAGCTTTCTGCTTAGGTAGAGCATCAGGTGTTCCACTTCTCCAATCATTTGCAACAGAACTGCCCCCAACTCCACCTCAGAAGCATCTGTTTGTAAAATAAATTTCTTGGTAAAGTCCAGGGCTATGAATATGTGGTTGCCCTCTCTGCTGCGTCGGTCCACTTCACCATGTCTGGACCTCGGGCCTTCACCAGGTCCGTTAGAGGACTTGCCCTACTGGCAAAGTGGGGAATAAAAAAAATCGGTAGTAGCCTACCATGCCTAGGAACGCATGGACCTGCTTCTTTCAGGTCGGCCAGGGCCAGTTTTGAATCGCCTCTAGCTTATTAGTTTGGGGCTTCACTATACTCCTTCCTACAACATATCCCGGGTACCAAGCCTCTGCTAGTCCTATGGCACATTTAGCGGGATTAGCGGTGAGGCCAGCCCGCCTTAAGGTGCGTAGTACTGCCTCAACTTTCTCCAAGTGGGTTCCCCAGTCTGGAATATAGATGATGACATCATCTAGGTATGCAGCTGCATAACTAGTATGGGGGCGCAGAAGCTTATCCATGAGGCACTGGAATGTGGCTGGGGCCCCATGTAGCCCAAAAGGGAGGACAGTGTACTGGAATAGCCTGTCTGGGGTGGAGAACGCTGTCTTTTCTTTAGCTTCTTTGGTCAGGTGAATCTGCCAAAATCCTTTTGTCAGATCCAGTGTAATCAAGAATCCAGCACTACCCAGTCAGTCAACCAGTTCATCGATGCATGGTATGGCGTATGCATCAAATTGAGATACTTCATTCAGTCGGCAGAAGTCAATACAGAATCTCGTGGTACCGTCAGGTTTAGGCACTAGAACGACTGGACTGCACCACTGATTGTAGGATTCCTCAATAACGCCTAATTCTAACATTTTCTTTACTTTGGCCTTGATTTCTTCTCTTTTGGCTGCTGGTATTCAGTAGGGTCTCAGTGTTACCTTGGCTCCAGGGATCGTGCAGCTATGGTGATAGGTCTCAGTCGTCCGTCCTGGTTTTGTAGAGAACACATCTCGGTTGCAGTAAATCATGTCAGCTGCCTCGATCTTTAGGATTGGCACCAAGTTGGGTGATATCCCCACTTGCTCATGTAAGTTATCCTCCTGGGGAAGTGTCTCCTGGGTGACTAAGCATGCCTCTCAATCATGCCAAGGTATTAGAAGATTGATGAGGTAAATTTGCTCCGGTATCCTGCGGCCTGGCTGCGGCACCTTATAGTTTACCTCTCCCACGGCTTCAATCACTTCATAGGGTCCCTGCCACTGGGCCAACAGCTTGCTTTCTGCTGTGGGCACCAGGACCATTCTCTGGTTGGAACTGTCAAAGCTTTGCTTGGTAGTTATAATGGGTTTGTTGGGTCTCCTGTGCTTTCTCCAAGTGTTTCCGTACAATGGGTGTAACTTGGGCTATCCGATCCCTCATCTATAGTACATGCTCAACTATGTTCCTTCTGAGATTTGGCTCCTCTTCCCAGGCTTCTCTGGCTATATCCAATATGCCCTGGGGGTGGCACCCATATAGTAGTTCAAATGGAGAGAAACCTGTGGAGGCTTGTGGGACTTCCTGGATGGCAAACATGAGGTAAGGCAATAGGGTATCCCCATCTTTCCCATCCCGGCTCACCACTTTCCTGATCATGGCCTTGAGGGTCCTATTGAAACTTTCCACAAGGCCGTCTGTTTGTGGGTGGTATACAGAGGGCCGTAGGGCTTGTACATGGAGCAATGAACAGAGATCTTTCATCAACTTGGACACGAAAGGTGTCCCTTTATCAGTCAGTATCTCCTTAGGAGCCCAACTCAGGAAAAGATCTGTAGTAGCTCCTTAGCTATTTGTCTTGGAAGCTGTGTTGTGTAGGGGGATGGCTTCCGGATATTGGGCTGCATAGTCTAGTACAACGACCACATGTTGGTGGCCCTGAGCTGTCTTCTCTAGGGGCCTGATCAGATCCATGGCTATGTGTTCAAATGGTACCTCTATCATTGGAAGCGGTATCAAAGGGGCCCGCAAGTGTGAGCGAGGGCTATGTAGCTGACACTCTGGACAAGAGGTGCAGTATTGCCAGACATCTTCATGTACTCCTGGCCAGAAGAACCTCCGCAGTATCCTGGCCTGGGTTCTCTCTACCCCTAGGGGTCCTCCAAACAGATGACTGTGGGCGAGGCTCAATCCGGTGCCAAGAAAACATCAAAAAGCCATAGGTTGATGCATCTCCTGCTCCTGCATTTGCACCACACGGTACAGGAGATCTTTCTTCACTATAAAGTAGGGTCCTGGACCTTCCCTTCCACTGGTATCCCATCTATCTCAGCCACCTCTTCCCTGACGTTATCATATCATACCCTCCCGAAAGTCTCTCTCCCAGGACTAACCTACCTGAGCTCCCAGGGGCTGGCTTCTGCTTCTTCCAACGGCTTGTCGCCATCACGGCTGGGGTCAGCCTCCGGCTCACCTTCCGTGTTGGTAGTTTCTCTGACGGCTGCTTGTGTCCATCTGCCTACTAGTGTGGTCTTCTATCCCTGGGTCAGGATCCGGGGTCCCAAGGCCTTCGCGGCCTTCCTTTCTTTTTTTGTCTTCCTGGCCTTTTGGGGGGCTGAGAATAGATCCTGAGAAAAAACTCAGGAAACACTGGGAGTTGACATTCCCCCAAAGATGAGTCGCTGCCAACAGGGTCCCCACCTCCCTCCAGCCTCTCCAGGGGCAGTAAATTATCAAACCCTGGATAGTCCCTCCCAATGACTATAGGATATGGCAGTTTAGGAACTACACCCACTGTCACCTCAATGGGGTTCCCCTGAACCTCTATCTCCATTAGGATGGTTGGGTAATGGCTCACGGCCCCATGCACACGTCACTGCTACGCGTTTGGCTTGTAGCAGCTGGCTACTTTTTACCAGCTTACCCAATATAAGGGTGATAGCACTCCCGAATTCCACAAGCGCTGTAATCTCTGCTCCATTTATCTTCACCAGCCTGGTGTAGTTACGTGGGGCTAATGTGATGGCCGCAAAGTGGATAAGCGAGCACAGGACCTCCCAATCCCCCAAGCTGCATTACATAGGCTCCTCGGTGCTGGGACACTGTGCTGCTATGTGTCCCCACTCCCCACATGCATAACATCTACAACTGTTTCTAATCATTCCCCTATCATGTGGGTTAGGAGGGTTAATCCCAGGGTTCCCCCCACTCAGGCCAATCCCTTCCTTCTGGGGTCTTTGCTGGTTTTCAGCCCCCCTCTTCCTCCACCTAGGACTCCTCAGGGGTTTGGCTGTCCCATCTTCCAGGGTTGGGGTTGGGTGTTGTCATAATAATATTCCTCGATTTGAACCTTAGCGTTCAAAGTTGAAGGTACTAGCATGAAGTCCTCTAAGCTTAATCTCCATCTTAGATCTGATAGCTGCCACCAGGTCAGGAATTGATAGGCCTGACCCCTTTCCTCTCTCTGGTGTCCCCAACCCTCCCCTGGGGACCTCCAGATACCTGTTTCTTTGCTTCCCAGAGATAAGCGTTCTTCCTCAGGACAATTGAGATGCAAAAATACAACAGCTTGGCTTTGCCTTTCCCCGTTCCTGCCTTCCCGTGAGGGAGACAGATACCTGATACAGAGGTTTCAATTTCTCTGCCTTACTAGAAAAAGAACTTCACAAGTTTTGAAAAGAAAGCTTTTATAGAAAGAGAGAAAATACAGAATAATACTTGCATAAAAATTAATACAGGCTCCTACTTAAGAAAATATGAACAACCCAGTCTGATTTAAAAATAGCCAATTTAAATAGACCAGCAATCACACACAGTAAGTACAAAGCAAAGCATATCATCTATGCCGATTTTACTTTGTTTCCTTTTGTACTCATGCCTTTAGTAGAATGAGAAGAAAATTGGAATTAGCAGATAGCTTGTCCTCACAGCCGGGAAGCAACAAAGACCCAGCAATCCACATCTGTAAATACAAACAAAGCTCCTCATGCTGAATTCTTTGTTTCCCTTTGTACTCAACAGACTTTTGGTAGATATATTTGAGATAAGATGGAGTTAGAAAGAAACTTGTTTACTCATAGCCAGGAACAACAAAGACCCCGAGTATACAAATTCCCGCCCCTGACTTTAAACAATCCAGTTCTCTGATTGGTCCTCTGGTCAGGTGTTTGGTTCTCTTTGTTCCCCCTTTACAGGAAAAGAAAATTAACCCTTACCTTACCTATCTACTTATGACAGGTGTTTGCTACAAAAGGGGCTTTCCTTGGGTAGTCGGGTCAATTCCCTGGCTGTCATGCATCTTTCTACCAGTGTGATCATCTCATCATAGGTGGACAGATTGTTCTGGCCTACCCATTTGTGGAGATCTGGTGGCAGTGTCCTCACGTATCAGTTGATGACCAGAACCTCTAGTATCTCTTCCGGACTCCGGGACTCTGTCTGTGACCACTTTCATGCAAGATGGATGAGGTCATACAATTGGGACCGCATGGTTTTGTCTTCCTGGTACCTCCACTCGTGATACAGCTGGGCACGCACTGAGGTCGCTACCCCAGGTCTAGCCAGGAACTCTGCTATCAGCTGGGGGTAGTCTGCTGCAGCCTCTTCAGGCAGATCATGGTAGGCCTTCTGGGCCTCCCCACCCAGGAATGGGGCAAGGAGGCCAAAATACTGATCTCAAGGCCAGGCCTCCCGTAGGGCTGTCCTCTCAAAGGCCAGAAGGTATGCCTCTATATCATCCTCTCATGTCATTTTCTGCAGCCAATGGCTGGCCCATATGAGCCGCATCCCATCATGGCCACGGTTCAGCTCTGTAAGGGTCTTTACCTGGCTTACCAGTTCCCGCAACATAGTTCAGTCTTGAGCAGCCTGGTCCATCAGCAGGTGATTAGTCTCTTACTGCAGTCGCACTGCTTCTTGTTGGGCGGCCACCTGGACACGGGTAGCCTCCGGCTGGGCCGCCTTGGCTTGTACCAGTGCCCGCACTACGTCATCCATTCTGGTGAGAAAAAAAAAAAAAAAAAACCCTCTCCTCCCCCCCCCTTTTTTTTTTTAAAATCACTCTCCTTCTGCCGCGCTGTGCACACCAAAATCCCACCCGACACCAGTTGTGACAAAGTTCCTCCTCTACCTTGGTGGGTCCTGCGCTTAGTGGCGGATTTGCTCACCTCACAGATTCACCCTGTGGGTCAGGAAACAGCCCAGAGACCTTCCCCTCTGGTAGAAGCCACAGTCCAGGTCAATTCCTCCTGTGTCTAATCAGGAGTTGGGAGGTTTGGGGGGAACCCAGGCCCGCCCTCTACTCCAGCTTCCAGTCCAGGGGCCTGTGGATCACAGCTCTCTATAGTGCCTCCTGTAACAGCTGCATGACAGCTACAGCTCCCTAGGCTACTTCCCCATGGCCTCCTCCAAACACCTTCTTTATCCTCACCACAGGACCTTCCTCCTGGTGTCTGATAATGCTTGTACTCCTCAATCCTCCAGCAGCTCATTCTCAGCTCCTTGCGCCTCTTGCTCCCAGCTCCTCACACGCACACCTCAGTGACTAACTGGGAAGCTTTTAACTAGTTCCAGCCAGCCCTTGATAGCTTCATTGATAGGGACACCTGAAGCCAATCTCTACTGCCTTCTAGAAAGATCTTACTTGGCCCCAGGTGTCTTGATTAACCTGCGGAGCAACTGCCATTTGGTTACCATGGTACCAGGGATTTGTTTAGCCTGGGGCTCACATACCTGTTCCTCACTACTTTACTATAGCCATCTGGCTTTGCCCCATCACATACATAATTACCTTCTGTGCAAATAAACTGCTCTTAAACTCCCTTCATGCCCTGTCCTTTGTTACTGTATTGTCAGTTCATGCTCTTAGTTTTGTTCATATTACCCTTCTGAATAATTGCATATCAGCCACTTGATGAACACCTCAGTCATTAAGGTTTTCATCTCCTCTTTTCCTATTGTGGTTTTAAGTTCAGTGCATGATTGTGAGGAAAGTGACATTTTGGAGCTCTGCGTGCAGTTGTGCAGAAGCCCCAGGAAAGAATCTCAGTCTGGAGGGCAGGGCAGACAAGGCTAAACCAGCAGACAGTTTTTGCTGGGAGCTGAGCTCCACCACTACTCAGCTCATGAACTCTCTGCTGTCTGGAACTCTGAGGAGGAATTTAAGACATACAGCCTCATGCAGCTTAGGTACTAGGGTCACATAAGAGGGACTCCGGTGTACTGCATGGTGACCTTCATCCCTCCCTTCCACTCTACAAGGATAGCTTGGAAAACTATTGCTTACCTCATTCCCCTCCATAACTCAATATTACAGAGTCTTCAGTTTTAAGTTCTGCCCCCCACTTCTCTGCAAGGCAGTTCTGTCCTCCCTATGTGGCTGGCATGAAGCACTTCTATGACTAAGGTCATAAATAGTGGTAGAGGGAGCTGTTCAATACCAGCTGGGGAAAGGAAAAGCATTTAGAGGCTTCCTCGATAGACACAGAAGAGGGAATATTTTTATTCCTTCCTAAAATGTTGCAATCCCACTTAAGTATAAAATTAATGCCACTAATATACACCTGATTTTCCAACTTCCCAGTTACAGCTCCTGCAGCTATTATCCTCATTGCCCTTTTCTGTTAGTGTTTCACTTTGATATCCTCTCTAATATGCCCAAATGTGTGTACACAACTCCAGGTTTCATCTCAGAATCAGCTGGATTAGAAGAGATGCCTTCCATTACGACAAATGATTTTGTTAACCTTTTTACATCAATCTCTTCTGGCTTAGGTTATTAATTATTATTCTCCATTATTTCAAGACAGGGGTCCATTAGTTTTCCCTCACCATTATGAATTGCGACCACTTCACCAATGTACAAACGATGGAAAGATTCAAGTTTTTCACTACATTCACAAAGGAATCCTGAGTATTAATTAGTCTGACACTAGGCTCTCTCACTCGCAGGGTACACAGCCCACAAAAAGGGCCAAACGCTACACTGTCTGTTATTAGCTAAGTTACAAATAGGCTTAGAAGATAGTTGGAATCCCCAAACCAAAATAATATATCTATACATAAACCGAAAAGTCAGTTTTTTCCTATTACAGTGTAAGTTATGCAAGCCTTACAAAGGAGAAGAGGTCTTCAAATAATTCTCTGAGACAGAGAAAGATGGCACTGAGGTAGGGAGAGAACGTGGAACAGTTATAAACAAGATCAGGGCAAAAGGATTTCAACAGAAGACGCTGTTCAAGGTGAATGTGATTGTACAAGACAAGAGGCAAAGGCAAAAATATAGGAGAGAAGAGGTCATATGTACACACGGTAACATTATGTAGGACCTTGGAGGGAAGACCAGGAACTTGAACTTAACTCAGTGGATGGTAGAAGCTTTTGGAAGGATAAGGATTGATGGGTTGGAAAAAGTCTGGAGGAGGGAGCGAAAAGTTTAGTAGTGGCATTAAAGCTTAGATAGTTCGTGTTCAGAGGATCTGACAATCTTTCGTTTGTAAAGTGCTTAGCACAGTAGGCCCCTGGTGTCTTTGGGGTCCCCAGGTGCTACTTCAATACAAATAAAGCTAGAGACAGCATGGACAAAGTTATGCAGCAGGGAGCAAGAAAAAGGGGGGGATTTTGGTAATGATTCATAGCAAGAAATGAGAACTTGAAATCTGAATGTATGCAATTTAAAATAATAAAATTGTAAACAGGATGACAGTTTGACCCCCCTATCCAGTAAGTACTGGGTAAAAAAAAATTTCAAGCCCTGCTGATGGCACTGTATGATGTACAGATTACTCACAAAGCTTCACCAAGAAAACATTGCAGCAACAAAGCATGAGTATTCTGGTATATAGTCTGCTTACAAATTCAGAAGCTGTTGTACACAGCTCATTAATGACATTTCTTCGAGACAAGCGTTTTCCTGTAGCAGTTAATATGTACACTGATTCACTGGATGGCTAATTAAAATTTTAAGATACATCTGATTTCTGATGTAATGGTTTCTCAAACATTTCTAAATGAATAAAGAGTCCAAGCCATTAAAAAAATGGATGTGTATGAAAAAAAGTTAAGGATTTGTTTAAGGAGGAGAAGTAGAGAAGACTGAATTCAGACAAACGAGTGAACAGCTTCATTTCTTATATGTTAATCATTTAGTCAACAATAAAGTTGTGGCAACAGAACAGAGGAACAAGGGCAGAAGTACAGTAAGCCCCCAAACTAGAATCTGCTTCTACAAAATCGAGGATTATTTTTTGGTCTCAAAGTAGCATTCACCCATCCGTGTGAATAATTTCAGATGTTTACTTAATTCTTCATACCAGTTCCCCAAATTTAAAAAAACCACAAACACTAATTTTTCAGTTCTGTCCCCAGTGATGGTCCAAAACAATCCAGAACTATATGAACATGGATCTCCGTTCCTACTTCAGTTTAGAGGCAAAGTGCTGCTAGAACTACTTTTACTTGACAAAATTACACTAAAGCTTGTGTTTTGAGACTAGTCTCATAATCCCTCTAAACAGAATTAGATGCACATCCCCAACAAGCCACTATCGCGCTATTCATATACATCGGAAGACAATCTGAAGAAACGATCACAGAAGAAACAGGAAGACTAAGCCAGCATCACCAGTAAGGAAGTTTATGACTACTCACACAGTTTTAAAGATAAAGGGAGCAAAAGGCAGTCTGCAGAGTTACAGAAGTTAGTAATGACAGTGAAATCTTTTATTTTTATTTTTTTTTAAAAAGGTGGGAGAGAGCACTGAAAACCACAGGAAGACATGATGTACAAGCAAGCAAGAAACCCAAATTAGATATTTTCTTCCAAATTTACCTGCTGATTGTTTCTGTACTAGAGCCCGCAAGTCTACTTTAGACCTCGGTCCCCTGACCTTATGTTTCCTTCAGCTTTCTAGTTATAATTTTACAGGTATTTTTGGGTACCTGTGAAGATTTCAATTGGAATCATAGGAGCAAACTCAGATGAAACAGTTTAATTGATGTTTACATTTTAAAGTAGAAATTGAAACCAGAAGTCTATTTTCTATTTTACCCTATAACAATTTCATTTGGTTTTGAGTCAAGACAACACTGTACATGTTTCTTTTTACTGCTCAGTGATTGTGATGTTCCCCTGGTGTTATACGGACCGATGATCTGCTAGGTCACTCCAGACCTCGACTCTGGGAGCCAGCCTTACCCTACTCTGCTTTGAGAGCCCCCAACTCCTGGGCTACTCATGCACAGCCTATAGCATGTAAGCTGCTCCCAACTATATGAGTGAGCACTTTTGGCCAGCCGCTGCTTGGATTGTGCAACTGAATGACACTAACCAATATCGCCAGTCCCAGACACAACGTTAAGAACCTCCATTTTGCAGTGTCCAGTTATGGCCGCTGGACACTGCAAGCTTATGAGTCTGTCAATTTAACAAAGAAATTGATATGTACCAGGCTTGTTATCCCAACGGGAGTCTCTGACATGCTTCCAACCAAACACACAGCTTCAGATAGAACAAACAAATTTATTAACTACAAAAGGTATGATCACTTAATCCAAGTCAAAGCACAAACAAGTAAGATTTGGTCAAAAGAAATAAAAGCAAAATGTATTCTAAATAAAAGCAAAATGTATAAAATCTTAACACTTTCAATGTCCTTACAAGTTTAGTTACCTCATTGCAATCCCAAACTGACCAAAGGAAAGGGGAGGTGGGGTGACTCACTCAGATTAAGGGTTTGGCTACACTTGCAGGTGCGCAGCGCTGGGAGTTACAACTACAGCTGTGTAGGGAAAGTGCTGCAGTGTGACCATGCTGATAGCTAACAGCGCTGCAGTGTGGCCACATTTGCAGCAGTGTTGGGAGTGGCGCATTAGGGGTAGCTATCCCACAGAGCACCTCGTCCCATTTTGGCGCCGTGGGTTGTGGGAAGGGGGCGAGTCATTCTGCTTCCTGTCCCAACACCCTGTGATGCATCACTTCACATCCCAGCAATCCCTGTTTTTCCCATCCACATTTGGTGCCATCTTGACTCTCTCAACGGTTTCTACGCAGCGCGCTTTCTGTGGGAAATGGAGCCCGAACTGTTGAGGAGTATGCTGATGAGTCTCTCCAGCACATCACATTTGGCATTTGAGCTATTTCTTAAGATCCAAAGTGATGAGGAGTCCGACAATGATAGCGAGTTGCCTGATCCGCATGACACTAAATTGCTTCTGGCATTCACGGAAATGCTCAGCACCATGGAACGCCGCTTTTGAGCTCGGGAAACAAGCACTGAGTGGTGGGATCACATCGTCATGGAAGTCTGGGATGACGAGCAGTGGCTGCAGAACTTTTGGATGAGAAAAGCCACTTCATGGGACTGTGTGAGAGCTCGCCCCCCAACCCTGTGGTGCAAGGACACGAGATTGAGAGCTGCCCTGCCGGTGGAGAAGTGGGTGGCTATTGCAATCTGGAAGCTGGCAACTCCAGACAGCTACCGATCGGTCGGAACCAGTTTGGAGTGGGAAAGTCGACCGTTGGAATCGTGTTGATGCAAGTTTGCAGAGCCATTAATCGCATCCTGCTAAGAAGAACCATGACTCTGGGGAACGTGCAGGACATTGTGGATGGCTTTGCACAAATGGGTTTCCCTAACTGTGGAGGGGCGATAGATGGGACGCATATTCCTATTCTGGCACCACCCCCACCTAGCATCCGAGTACGTTAATCGGAAGGGGTATTTCTCTATGGTTCTCCAGGTGCTTGTGGATCACCATGGGCGTTTCATTGACATTAACACAGGCTGGCCTGGAAAGGTGCATGATGCACGCATCTTTCGGAACACTGGCCTGTTCAGGAAGCTGCAGGCAGGGACTTTTTTTCCCAGACCGGAAGATCACAGTAGGGGACATCGAAATGCCCATTGTGATCCTTGGAGACCCCGCTTACCCGTTAATGCCTTGGCTCATGAAACCGTATACAGGGAAGCTTGACAGGAGCAAGGACCAGTTCAACTACAGGCTGAGCCGGTGCCGAATGACTGTGGAGTGTGCTTTTGGCCGTTTAAAGGGGCGCTGGCGATCTCTGTATGGGAAGCTAGACTTGGGGGAAAGCAGCATCCCTGCGGTTATATCCGCGTGCTGTACCCTCCATAATATTTGTGAAGGGAAGGGTGAAAGATTCAGTCAGGCATGGACCTCTGAGGTTCAACGCCTGGAGGCTGAATTTGCACAGCCAGAGAGCAGGGCTACTAGAGAGGCCCAGCACAGGGCTACAAGGATTAGGGATGCCTTGAGGGAGGAATTTGAGGCTGAAAACCAACAGTAATGTTTGGTGCCTTGCACGGGAGTGAAGTGCGAGTGGTTACAATGTTAGTAGGAATCTGTTTTTCCTAAGCTGATTTGCAGTGCCTGTTTCTTTCCTGGGCTAAGGTATCTTTGACTTTCTGCAATAATAAAGACTGTTTTCAAAGCCAAGAATTCATTTATTGAAAAGAAAATAACTTTATTGACAGACACACAACATTTTTGGGAACCTAAAGGGCAGGGGGCTGGGGTGGGGAACTGTACAGTCACAGGTTTGAATATGTCCTGTCTGGAGTGCTGTGCGATGACTGCTGCACTTCAAGATGAAAATGCCGGATGGTGATGGGGGTTGAGTGCAGAGGGTAAGGGTCGTAGTTCTCAGGGCTGGTTGGTGAACGTACAGGTGTTGGAAGCAGCTGGTGGTGGTAAGAACCTGGATGCTGGGGAAGGGGGTTTTGAGCTGACATTGGGGCCAAGATAAAAAGAGCTTTAGGATGGGATGGGGGCCGGCGCGGTAGTGCTCTGCCTGCATGGCTATGAGCGCCTGGATAGAGTCCGCTTGGTGCGCCAGGATGCTCATCAGCTGCTTTGTGCTTTTCTTCATGGCCGCTGCGTTTCTCTGGCAGATCCTGCTTTCCCTTTCCCTCCACTCCTGCACTTTTTGATTCTCCGTGGCAGAATGATCCATAAGTGCTTGCAGCAGGTCTTCTTTGCCTTTTTATGGCTTCTTCCGGAAGTTTTGGAGTCTTTGAGCTGTTGATAACACGGGCAGCCGAGAACTCAAGGTTGGTTGTGGAAAGGCAAAAAAGGCAACACTTAACAGGGACAGCATTGGGAATAACTGTCTGAGATAAACACACAGTGAAGGAGTAACATTCTTCACAATAGCATAATTTTCCCGTACCAAAGAGAGCGCACATAACCCACAGGAGCCTCGAAATGGTGAGTAAGGGGGCTGACTGCTTCAGGGCTGTACTGGGATTTCTGTGCATTAGGGAAAGCAAACAGCTGCAGGGGGCACCTACACTGAACACTCTCCCAACATTTTCCACAGGAGCTGATCCTGGAAGATCTCTCACTGCTGCGGGTCACCTGGGAAGAGGAGGAGGGTCTTCTACAGCAATGCGGATTCTGCCCTGACCCCTATGCAGCTTGCCTGTGTGCAGCAATGGCTCTCTTCCCCCCTCCCCTCGCAGTACAGCGGCACGGACGCGTTAGCCTGACTGGGACAATGATCACAGTGGCTCTCCCAACAAACCTGCACAAGCACACTGCCCACACTCTGGCTGAAACTTTTGAAGAGATTACCGAGGCTGAATACTGTGATGTGATAGACCACATCAATGCACTATTCCACATCTAGGCATGCATGTATGCAGAACCCTCCCTCCTCTCCTGAAAACTTTCCATCCTGAAAATAAAAGCCGCTTACTGGGAACTCGCTCTTCTGTTTGTCCTCCACCAAGTACCGGCTGCTGCGACTGGCTGCCTTCCTCCTGGCTTGAGAAGAGCTCCTGGCTGCAGCCTCCTGGGACTCCGGGGTGTCTCCCCTCCCCCCCCCATACCCTCACTCTTGGTTTCCTTCCCCCCTCTGAAGTGTCCATCGTGGTTCTCGGATTGGAGGTGGGGTCACCCCCAAGTATCACGTCCAGCTCTTTGTAAAAACGGCAGGTCGTGGGGGCAGCGCCGGAGAGGCGGTTTCCCTCGCGGGCTTTGCAATAGGCACTCCGCAGCTCCTTCACTTTAACCCTGCACTGCAGCGCGTCCCAGTCATGGCCCCTTTCCAGCATGGCCTTTGATACCTGCCCAAAGGCATCGTAATTCCTACAGCTGAAGCGCAGCTGGGACTGCACAGCTTCCTCCCCGCAAACACTGATGAAGTCCAACAACTCGCCACTGCTCCATGCTGGGGCTCGTTTGGTGCATGGAGGCATGGTCACCTGGAAAGATTCACTGATTGCTCAGCCAGATGTGGAGTGCAAACAGGAAGGGGATTTTTAAAATTCCCGGGGCATTTAAAGGGCGGGTCACCGGAGGCCAGGGCAGTAGAGTTCGAACTGATGAGCAGAGTGGCTGAACAGGCATTCTAGGATACCTCCGAATACCTCTGGAGGCCAACAACAGCGCTTTTGGTGGCCACACGGGCGGAGCAGCGCTGCATCACCAGCGCTGCAGTCGTTATTCCCCAGGCCGAGGTGGAGTACATGCAGCGCTGTACCTAAGGAGATACTATCCACACTTGCAAGGCACATCCAGCACTGTGAGTGAGTTGCAGCACTGTAAAGCCACCACCAGCGCTGCAACTCTCCAGTGTAGCCAAGCCCTAACAGATCCTTTTGTTGTTGCCTAGGCCAGCATGCTTTGTTCCTGTGAGGCTGGGCTGGCTTTGTCCCATACATGCCCTGATGAGGTGTGAACTGCCTCTCTGCTCCTGGAGAGTTTTTGCCTGCGCTTGTATTAAGCCATAAGGACACATTTTCAGCCTTCTAACTATATACATGAAATTACAACCTATAACATTACTATAACAATGCTCAGTGCTTCAGCAGCCTTCCAAAAGACATGCAACATGACAAATTTTTCATTGGATACCACACAATCATATTATAAGGATGAACATGGGGGTGCAGGGTGCTCCCCTGAGATACAGAGCTTCACAGTGAAATATCTTTTCAGAGGCATAGAATTCTGTGGCACCTTATAGACTAACAAACGTATTGTAACATGAGCTTTCATGGGTGAATACTCACTTCATCAGATGCATGTATTCACCCATGAAAGCTCATGCTCCAGTACGTCTGTTAGTCTATAAGGTGCAACAGAACTCTTTACTGCTTTTACAAATCCAGACTAACACGGCTACCTCTCTGATTTCAGAGGCATGTTTCATTACCACTTAATGACATATCAACGTAAAAAAAAAAAGAGATTAGTTGAGTAGTCTGAGGTACCGTCCTTTGCCTCTGAACTCACAGTGTTTTACAATTATATTTTTCCTTCTATATTTTACTCTCCCCTACTCCTGTGTAAAAAGGCCAACTCTAAACACATACTGCACACACAAATTTCTCTATTCCCAGTTCCATTCATAACTAATACTTTGACAAACTCCAACAACCACTACTTCAACTTTTTTCAGTTTGAAGTGTCCTGTTATTGTACTCATCAATCCCAGACTGTATCAAATTTAAACGCAAACTGAACTGTACAGCTTTAAACAGAGGCAATTCGTTAATAGTCATTTGTGGTCTGGTTCTGCTTGCCCATCCTCTTCCAAGAATTTCTATAAAACTAAATCATGTTCAAAGAATCTCTTGTCAAACAGTTTGAATTAATCCACAAACTGAAAGCTATATTATCCATTATAAATATGAGGTTAGTGATAGCATAATTTGAGTCTCATTAAAGCACATATACATGTTCACTGAATCTTTAGAGACTATCAGAGTGCCAAAGGCAGGTTCTGTGCTAACTTTGTTAACTTGTGTATGTTTGATAAAACAGGATTTGTTTAAATGAGATATTGTATTGTTATCCAAATAAATATTAATTTGGAGAGAACACTGAAGCGGGATGTATATGGTTCCAGCCAACAACCGGACCCACTGTTGCTAGACCTGTGTGCCAACCTCAAATTCTGTAGGTCACAGATTTTGAAGTACCTTTTTCCCAGAACTGACGTGACAACTATACATTAGATTTTGTATACTGGATTACATTTAGTTACAGGCAAATTATGCTTTAATAGAACAGAAATAAAAATGAAAGGAACAGCTCTGTTCTTGGAACAGTGAAATGTTAGCCTTCTAAGAGAGTCAACTAAGGAAATAGAGCAACAAAAACTAATTAAGACTCAAAAGAGCTAATTAAGGTCTAGCCCTGCTCTCCCCAACACCATCGCTTCCAAAATGATGACTCCAGGTCCCAGCACACAAGCAACTTGCCAAGAAATGGCAAGAAAAAAGTGCAGATTTCTCCCAGAGACTAAGGTGAAGGATGAGGAGGGATTCCAATCAAGTTACTGTCCTTGGATACTAGTTAGGTGGCTTTGCTTTTCATCTCAGCTACTGGCCATGGGACATCTTAAGGCCACATCCCTAGCTCAGCAGCTGGAAAGGAAAATGAGTTATTTACTTATAGAAATTCCCTGACTGCTACATGAGTCTCCACTACTCTACACCTACACTCCTATCAACAGTAAAAGGAAAAATCTTTGCTACTCTACGCTTCCTCCATTGCCAAGTGCTGTGCCACTCATAGCTTTCCTGAGCAGCTGGAGCACACATACAAAAAAATATTCTTGACAGTTTCCCAGCTGCTACCCACACCAGTATGAATAGAAGTCTAGTCTTGCTTTACTGTTCTTTGCCAGAACTACAAGCAGAGGCCTTCTGCAGTCTCAGAAAGATCACTGTGCCACTCTGCATTCAGTTTGCATTTGGAAGGGATATTTTGCCAGTATAAGAGCAGGAAATTTCCCACCCCACCCCAAAGAAGTTAAAGCTTGAATTCTGATACCTTCAGACCCATACCTGCCATTAAAAGCCTTTCACTGCCAAGTTAATTTTTCAAGTGTTTGAATTAGCACAAAACAACCCTTGTGTCTGTTGGCAATTACCCTCAACCTACCAGCAATTTTGTGGCATCACACTAAAGATATCTCAACAACTAAAAGTATTTGATTTCACCACACAGGGAACTAGAGATAGAAGCATATTTCCTCAGTGCCATACATACCCCCCAGTGCCATTTCCAGAGCAATACAAAGTTATATTTACAGTTTTTTGGGGATCACTAGTCAGGCTATTTTCTAAAGGGGTAAAGCTACAGCTGACTCTCAACAGAAAACTGCTTTCTGAAATCAATACTTGTCAGCCTCCAACTCTTCACACCATCTAAACAAAGCAGCTAGCAAAGTATAAACGTTTGGCACAAAATAAAATTCAAATGCTGAATTTTTATGACTTGTTTTTAATAAGTGTACACAAGTATAGTAAAGAACATCTGGGCGATATAAATATGGATACTTAAATCAAAGTTTGTTTCTGAACCAAAGTAACACTATTAACTAAGCTAACTACAGACAAAATTAAGAAGGAATCAGTGCATATCTACAAGGACTTATAAGAACCTTTAGCTCCAGCTTAAAATACCACCTCTTCTGATATAATCAGCAATACTGTACCAATTGGAATTACATGCACTGGAATATAGTTCTGTAATTTAAATTAGCAAGAGGTGTCATGTCTCTTCTTCATACCTAATAAGGTGATCCCATAAGCCTAACCACAATTTTGCTCTGAAAACACAATGGTATCAGTTTTGAATTCCTCCTCAGCTTTACATCCCTCCCTATACAGCCTGTAAAGCTTTTTAAAATGCTCCATCCTTTCCATCCCTCTAGTAACAGAAAATACCTTATCACACATGAAATGGCACAGCACTTACTGATCTTCTCTAACTCTGGTAACATAGCAATAGGAGCACCATGACATTTCACTTCCCCCTTCACAGCAAAACACAACACAGAACTGTTCCTTCCAGGCTCCTTAGACTCTTGGAGAAGTGCCTCTCCACCACCCTCAATGACATGTAAGTGGATAAGATCTTTTGATACTATGATAATCTGGCATTTTATCTCTACCTTCAGCAACTTGGAGACACCCTTCCCCTATATTTTCTGCTATGAGATACTGCCATTTTCAAACCCATATAAATGGGCAACTTCTCTCAAGCTGCAACCACCATCAACAAATTTAAAAATATTAAAGCTAATGTTTACAAAAATTATATAGTATGTAGGTTGGGAGAAGAGTGTCTGGACATCTGGGTATAGTGCTTAGATTATCCACAAATACAAAGTTAGTTTTTTATGTGTCATATGCTACATAGAGTACATAATCAGCAATAACCCAAATTTAGGGGAACAGATTTAACAATACAGTTTAGAAATTAGAATCCAAATACTCAGGTACATGACTCATGAAAAGTTATACAGAGATTTGTTTGTGCAAAGCAAACTACAGCTCTACCTCGATATAATGCTGTCCTCAGGAGCCAAAAAATCTTACCGCGTTACAGGTGAAACCGCGTCATAGCGAACTTGCTTTGATCCACTGCAGTGTGCAAACACGCCCCCCCCAGCAAATTATATCTGAATTCATGTTATATCGGGGTAGAGGTGTATATTAATCGAGTGGAGATAGTCCCTCAGTAATTTGAGATTTAGGTTGGTTGTCCATTTAGAAAATACAATCCATGAGGAATACTACACATCATTCATAGTCTGCACAACATAATTCCCTGCATAAGAAGAAACCACTTAAACACTGGTCTTTGAATCTTTAAAGCAGTGCAACAATGAAGATGGGTAGTCCTGATGGAGCTCCAGGGTAGGATCATACAACACTTGATAGCGAGAAAAAAAAATCCAGGCTTATGTTTTCAGGAACAATAAGCAAGCTCAAGATCTAAATCCCTTTAGAGAATTTAGGAAGGGGGACCTGCATAGCTAAATCCTAGAGAAACTCCAAAACATACAGAAATACTAGAGCATTGTGTTAAAATGCTAAACCAACATGACATATTGTAATATATGACATGAGCTATTTTAGAGGGACTTCCTCCCCACCCCCATCTTCTCTATTACCT
The DNA here is from genome assembly GCF_003597395.2 of Chelonoidis abingdonii. NCBI lineage: Eukaryota > Metazoa > Chordata > Testudines > Testudinidae > Chelonoidis > Chelonoidis abingdonii. The sequence continues at coordinate 32,199,965 of NC_133790.1, read as the reverse complement.
GGACTAAGAAGAATCTTCAGGAGGCCCCAGTGTTTATAATTTGAAGCCAACTTCTCCCTCACTGCCTCTCCCAAAATCCATGTGGATCAGATGATACTCTCACCACTGAGATGCCACAGCTACCTCTCAAGACTCAATCTTGAAGTGTCCCCTTTCAAACCCATCCTCCCTCAAAAACACAACACTGCCATTCCAAACACCACAGTAATCTAGTACTTGCCTCTGGAACAATCAGTGGGGCACAATCCTGTGCCGTATATCAAATTCTAGAAGCATTCTCCCCTTTCCACCTCAAGTGGCCCCTCACAATAGCACCCCATAAAATAGCATATTTCTGCACTCACATTCCTGTACTCTGCTAATACTCTTTCCCAGCCACTCCCAAACATTCCCTCATCTACACCATCAGAGCCAAGCTGTGCCACATGGCCCTTCACATCAACACTCCTTGATCTGATTCAGGAAGGCAGGCAGGGGCCCCATTCTTGCTTCTGAACCAAAACCAGCATCCCTACCACATGTGCATGGATCACAGGCTTACCACACAAGGGGAAGAGGGATGTCTGCACAGGTGGAGCGGAAAGAATGAAGGGAAAGTGTGTCTTGTCTGGAAGTTGTTTTTTTTTTATTATTTTTAAGTGGCAAATAGACACAAAGATGATGTCTCTGCCTTAAGGGAAAGGGTTGAGGAACCTGACTTCTCCTCTCACTGGAGTGGTATCTACCATGTGGTGTACTTAGACATTTGATGGAAAAGTATGGGGCGGGGGAAGAGAAGAAGCCAAGCCCTGGCTCCCTCCAGGAAGAGGATGGGAGAAGAGACATCTGATACAGGAGAAGCTCAGACTCCACAGCTCAGCCAGGCACCGCACAGAGTGCAAGGAGTGCCTGCTTAAATGCCCCTGACACATGGAGACAGTTACCTTTGTTCAGGGGAGTGGGAGAGACAGTCAAGGCTCCACACACTGTAAGCGATAAAACCCTGAGCAACCCCCACTTGAGCCTGGATCCTTGGTATGGTGGGGAAGCAAAGGGGGCAGAGGGGGGACAATGCAGGCCCAATGCATAAAGAGGCACATGCCAGTCTCCCTCTACCACAGTGGTTTTCAACCAGGGATACATGCAGCCCTGGGGCTATGCAGAGGTTTTCTGGGGGTACATCAACTCATCTAGATATTTGCCTAGTTTTACAACAGGCTGCGTAAAAAAACACTAGCAAAGTCAGTACAACCTAAAAATTTCATACAATAACTTGTTTATACTGCTCTATATTATATTATACACTGAACTGTAGCTACAATATGAACATTCCAATTTATTTTATAATTATATGGTTAAATAAGAAAGTAAGCAATTTTACAGTAACAGTGTGCTGTGACACTTCTGTATCTTTAGGTCTGATTTTGTAAGCAAGTAGGTTTTTTAAGTGAGGTGAAACTTGGGGGTAGGCAAGACAAATCAGGCTCCAGGTAGAGCAGTCTGGAAAGGTTGACAGAGACTGCTGCACAGGAGGCATGGGAGCGTCTCTGCCACACGGGAGGGAAGGAAGGAAGCCTGGACACCACCCACCTCTGCACCTAGGGGGAAGGAGAAGCCCTATGAGCCCAGCGCACGCGCGCACACGATGGAGCAACTTGCAGGAGCAAGGGGAACGCCAGGTGCGGAGACCCCCGGCGGCTGGGCCCCAGGGTCGCTGCTGAAGGAAGGGATCTAGCGGGCGGATGGGCGGGCAGCCCACGCCTCACTACCCCACGCGAGAGAGCAGCCAACCTTCCTTCACATGGGGCTCTCGGGGGCACAGGCGATGACTGCCCCAGGCAGAATCTCTCCCCCGCCCGGACGGGAGGGGGCGGGGTGAGGGGCGGCAGGGGAGATGCAGCCCAGTGCCCCCCCCCCCCCCCCCTCTGCAGCAGATGCATGCGGTCGGTGGTCCCCGTGCACTCCACGGCTTCCCCCCCCCCCCCCCCACGGGGCAGCTCTGCCCGGGGCGCGGAGAGGAAGCCCAAGCCCCTTGCAGAGCTGAGACGCGGGGAGGGGCGTGCCCGTCCCAGGGCGAGCGCCAGCCTGGCCCGCACAGCGGGCTCTGGGCCCGAGAGGAGGGAGCCTAGGTCCCCCCGGGGTGGGGGGGCGGACGAGAAAGCGGAGGGCCCCGTGCCTGGTCCGCAGCTCCCGGCCTCCGCGAGGAGCCCGCGCCGCCGCCGCCGCCGCCAGCCAGGGGACTTAACTAGATGATCTCTTGAGGTTCCTTCCAGTCCTTCATCTCTATGATTCTGTAATTTGCTTTGGATCAAGTTTCAGATAAGCTCTAAGTATTATCATTATTAATAATGATGAATACATAAGGCCAATACTCTGCAAACATTCTGTGAAATAAGGCCTCTATATTTCATGTTTCTGGAGATCTTTACTAAGTAATAATTAGACATTAATAATAAAATCACTAGCAACCCTTGTATAGAACTTTATACCTCCAAAGCTTTGCAAACTTNGCCCCGGCTGGGTAGCGCTCCTTGCCCTGTCCCCCACGGCGGGGCGCCGAGCGCCGGAGCCCTCCGCCTCCCGTAGCTATAGGCCCAGGTAGAGCTTCTGGGCTTCTTAACCTTTGTGATCAGCGGGAAAGCACGTGTTGCGCAGCCTCGGGGGACAAAGGCCAGTCTCCTCACTGGCCGGGCAGGCCCCCGGAGCAGGGAACAGCCTTACATTTGCACTCAAAGCCGGGGAAACGCTACTTCCTGCACTAACAAAGCTTCCCGAGTGGGTTTCCACCCTTGTCTAAGCCTAAAAACCACTGTAACTAAATCCACAACCCCAGCTTTGGAGAAACAAAGATCCATTTGTCAGAGCAATTTCAGTCTGCCAGCTCACTCTTGCCAGGGAGATTTCAATGTCTCGGTCTGTGGTTGGCCACAGACAGATTCTTCATGCAGAAGAAATTACACAGCAACCCTAAAGGGAACTGAATGCAAAGGGATAGCTGTAGTCCCTTATCCCAATGGTATCACAAGTGACATCTATTCTCCTGATTATATGTGACCCCAAATCCTTGAGGTGTTACATCTGTGAATGGGAGAAACCAAGAGCCGCTATAATTGTGCAAGACAAGCCAGTGGTCTCTTCTCCAAACTTTAATGTATTCCATAAAGCAACAGTCCTATCTTTCTGTCTCCATAACTTTTCCATCATCACAGGACACACAATTACAAACTAGTTAAAAACGTCTCAATAAATAATAGTTAGCCAACTGGTGTGCTGTAACCACTACTCATCATGCTGACCAGTATTAGCTCAGTGCTTCCTGGTCGCTGCCTGCTATCTTACACAAGTGGTTCAGGGTAGACAGAGTATCTTATGTTTGTATAAGTGCCTAGGACGATGGGCTCTACAAATAAGTGATAGCCCTTGCGAGAACAGGCTAGGGGTTTTATCAATTTCCTCTGCATATTAAACAAAATCCTTGCCTCTGAACAATCTGTAAGACACGGATGCAAATAAAATAAAGTTAACTATATATTTCTAAATACCAAGTTAACTGCTTGCTGGTGGAAGGTGCTGGACCAAGAGCTTTGGAGCCTGTCTACGCAATAAGACAGTGGTCTGCAAAGCAAGGCCTTCCCTCAACTTGCCCTATTTAGTCCTCACTCCTCCAAGGTAGAAAGAGGGGTCCTGTTTCCGCAGCTTAGTCCAAGCCTTTCCTTCTCTACAGAATTCTCAAAAGGTTATTTGTGTTTGTGGTTTTGTAATATGGACACCTATCCAAGATATAAACTGAGACTCACCTTTCACAGATGATGATAAATAATTAACATAATGGCCTTCAGACAAGTAAATCAGATTTGAATTAGCACTCTGTTAAAACTCTAGACTGAGGCTAGTATTGATCCCCAAGCCATTAAGTCCCCAACAAAGGGTCTTATACTACACATACCGTATAGTCATCCTCTGAGCCTGTTTGCAAAAAGTCCTTCAACCAAAAAGAATCCCAGGCAACCTCTAGAACTAAAATAAACAGGTTCTTCTTAGGATGGTGGAAAACACTTCTAACATTCCCTCTTCCAGGATCAGACAAGCAATTTCAAAATCACTTTTCCTCTATGAAAATGGTTCAGGCAAACTAAATAAAGCAAATCCTAACACCCTCCCCCATTTCCTTGGGGAGGGGGGGACTTGTATTCATCCTTTCTTCAGGATTAAGGCTCTAAAATTCCAAAGTCCCTTTCCTCTGGGATTAAAATGAACAAATGAGGTAGTTGCTTTAGAAACTCTTCCACCATCACAGTAGCTGTTTGACTCTCCAGCCATTCACTAGCCAAGCAATTAATTTGCTCTTCCTCCTTTTATAACCACCAGGCTGGTCTCCTGGAAGGTTAATGGACTCCAGCTGATTTTGATCTTTGCTTATTAATCCTTGCCTCTCAGAATAGAATCACAGGCCTTGTCTACATGGGGAAATTGACGAGCATAAATCTTCCAGAATAAATTACTCCAATAGCTCCCCATGTGAACGCTGTATTCCAGAATAGAATAGCTACTCCTGAATGTCTTATTTTGGAATAGCTATGCTGGCCAATTTATTTGTGTAGACAGGATCTGCTGCTACTAGGTTACAGATAAGTAAGGTATCCTGTCACAGAACTCTTTCCAGAAGATGGTTTTAATGCAGTGTTTTCTGATCTATGAGGTGGACACTAAGGGTACATCTACATTGCAATTAAACACCCAAAGCTGGCCCATATCAGCTGACTCAGACTCACAGGACTCAGGCTAGGGGACTGTTTGATTGCTGTGTAGATGTCAGAGTCAGGCTAAGGTACCAGTTTTCCCTTAAACCAGCACTTCTGTAAATCACACAGCACTTGTGAGCACTTATAATAAAACAAAAGTAGGTTTATTTAAGAAAGAAGTACTAGAAACAAGAGAGAGTAATGGAAATAAATGGCTACAATGCAAAACAAAATGATCAAATGCATACCTGGATCTACACTTATCAATCATTCCCTTTCCTGAGTCTAATAAAGTAGATTTCCTCCCAAAAGCTCAGTTAGGCTATGTCTACACTACAGCCTATGTCGACACAATTTATGTCACTCAGGAGAGTGAATAAACCACTCCCCTGAGCGACATAAGTTACTCTGACATAAGCGCACATGTGCACAACACTATGTTGGCAGGAGAGCTTCTCTCCTGTCAGCATAGAGCGTCTTCATCAGAAGCGCTGCAGCGCTGTACGTAACCAGGATGCAATTTTTAACACCTCATTCCATGGAGAGGATCTTTCTCCTTCCTCTCTTACATTGAAACAGATCTTTGTTTCTATTTGTAGACAAAGTGAACCCCCACCTTGTTATAAAGCTTCTTTTGTACCTTCAAGGGGTTTCAACTGTTTGCAGTTGTCTCTGGTTTTCCATTGAAAATCTGGGGATTGAGAAAGGTTTAAAAACTGAGGCTTGCATTGCATTACTTGGTAAACAGGGCCAGGTGACAATTCAATCCTGCCTGAATGGGCCATCATCGGACACATTATCCCCTGGTCACTAATTTTTACTCCCAGACAGTCTCTAAGCCTACTTTCAATATAAATACATTATTCCTTAAATACTACCAGGACCGGCGCTAGGGGTTTGAGCGCCCTAGGCCCATGGTCATTTCGCTGCCCCGCGCACTGGTCCCCCGGCTCCGCAGTCCTGCCTGCTCATGGTTGGCTGCTCCCGTGGCTCTGGTGGAGCTGTCACAGTCGTGCCTGCAGGAGGTCCACGGCAGCCGCGCGAGCAGCCGCCCGTCCACAGGCACGACTGCGGCAGTTCCACTGGAGCCACGGACCAGCGGACCCTCCGCAGGCACCACTGCGGCAGCTCCACCGGAGCTGCCTGCTGCCCCCTCCAGCAAAATGCCGCCCTCTAATAATGCTGGCTTCCTAGGCGATTGCCTAAGCCGCCTAAATGCAAGCGCCGGCCCTGAATACTACCCATATATACATATCACAATGATTATGAATCTTGACAAATTATGAACTTTCTGTAGATACCTTACATATTACTCTTTCCAGATAAATGTCATGTAAGACGTGTTTGGTGTAGTGAGTTTGTCAGGTCTGAGATGAGAATTGTTTGCAAGGGACAGGAGACCCTTTGCAAAAATCTGGGTCACTATGGGTCCTTTAATGTAGCAGAGAAGAGCTAATGGATGGAAATTAAAGCTGGACAAATTCAGACAGTAAATAAGATGTAAATTTTTAACCGTGATGATAATTAACCATTGGAACAACTTACCAAGGGTCCTGGTGGATTCTCCATCACTGACAATTTTAAAAACAAGATTGGATGTTTTTCTAAAAGATCTGTTCTAAGAATTATTTTGGAGAAATGCTACAGCCTATGTGATACAGGAGGTCAGAAGTACAGCGGTTCTCAAACTGTGGGTTGGGACCCCATTTTCATGGGGTCACCAGGGCCAGTGTTAGACTTGCTGGGGCCAGAGGCTAAAGCTCATAGACATGCGCACGGGATGTGCCAGGTGTGTCCTCAGGGCTTTGGATCCGGACCATGGGACTTGCCCCTCTGTGGTGCCACAGGCCCCACGCCACTGTCAGAAGCAGCCTGAGGCCCTGGGGGTGGGAAGGAGAGGGCTCCGTGAGTTGCTCCAGACACCACCCCCCGCAGCTCCCATTGGCTGGGAACAGGGAACCATGGCCAATGGGAGCTATCGGGGAGGTAGCTGGAGGCATGGCAAGGGCAGCGCACGGAGCCCCGTGGCCCCCAGGGGCCCCACAGGGACATGGTGAGCAGTGTGGTGTGGGGCCAGGGTAGGCAGGCAGGGAGCGCACTGCTGCCACCCCAAGCTGCCGCAGGTAAGCAGTGCTGGGCCGGAGCCCAAACCCCTCCTGCACCATGCCCCCCAATTCTCTGCTCTGAGCTCCCTGCTGCACCCCTCCTGCAGCCCAACTCCCTGCCCTGAGCCCCCTGCTGCACCCCTCCTGCACCCCAACTTCCTGTCATGAGCCCCCTGTTGCACCCCAACTCCTTGTCCTGAGCCCCCTGCTGCACCCCTCCTGCACCCCAACTCCCTGCCCTGAGCCTCCTGCTGCATCCCTCCTGAACCCCAACTCCCTGCCCTAAGCTGCCTGCCTGCACCCCACACCCCTCCTGCACCCCAACTCCCTGCCCTGCACCCCCTGCCTGCACCTCGCACCCCAATCCTCTGCACCAAGCCCCCTCCTACACCCCCAACTCCTTGCCCTGAGTTCCCTGATGCACCCCACACCCCTCCTGTACCCCAACTCTGTGCCCTGAGCCCCCTGCCTGCACCCTGCACCCCTCCTGCACCCCAACTCCGTGCCCTGAGCCCCCTGCCTGCACATCACACCCCAACCCCCTACCCTGAGCCCCCTCCTGCACCTCTCCCCCCAATTACCTACCCTGAGCCCCTTGCCGTACCCTGCACCCCCTTGCACCCCAACCCCCTGCCCTGAGCCCCCTCCTGCACTCTGCATCCCTCCTGCACCCCAACCCCCTGCCCTGAGCCCCCTCCTGCACTCTGCATCCCTCCTGCACCCCAACCCCCTGCCCTGAGCCCCTTCATTCACTCCGCACCTCTCCTCTGCCCCAATCCCTTGCCCTGAGCCCCTTCCTGCACACTGCACCCCCTCCCACAGCCCGCACTCCCTCCCACACCCCAACCTTCATGATGTTCACCTTTAAAAAATAATAATAAAATTTCCTGGGTGCACACCTAATGAAATGTGCTGCACACGCCTATGCTAAAGCCAAAGCCTGAGAACTTCAGCCTGGGGCAACAGGGCTCAAGCTCCAGTACCCCTTCTGCAGGTCATGTAGTAATTTTTTGTTGTCAGAAGGGGGTATGCTGTGCAATGAAGTTTGAGAACCTCAATCACAATGGTCCTTTCTGGCCTTGGAATCTATGAACTGGGATGCAAGGCATGCAGTGAGTGGTTTTCTAGCTTAGGGCCTTTGCTCAGGGATAGTAAAGATTTGAAAGGAGCTTAATTAGCATCTTTAAAGGGATTCTTCCAACAACAAACCATTGTCTAGAGGGTGGGGAATGCAAATGTTATTTGTAAGTCAGCCATATACTTTCAAAGGAACACAGGTAACAGGTGGAAAAAACAGCCTCTTAAACCTGAGCATTACCTCATTGCAATCCCAAGTGAATGACTTAAAAAAATATGCAATGGACAGGGCATGAAAAGGAAAATGATAATATCCTCTGCTGCAGAGATACCTGTATGCATCACTCTGTGTGGGAGTGGGGAAGGGGTTTGGAATGATAATAAGTCAGCTGCATCAAAGAAACATGAAAATGAGAACAGGGCTGGGAGGGAGGATGAGAGAGGAAGAAAGGTGACAGGTACCTGCTGGGGCAAGGCTGTCTCATTCGTAGGCAACCCAGGAAGTATTTATATTTAAATACTTTAGGCACCCTATCATATAATTAGTAAAACTACATAATCCCAGCAGCATTAAAATGATTGCTCAAACAAGAATTCAGCTAGTAGGCCATCTATTAAAAAATTCCTTCCCCCATTTCATCATTTTGGGAGGCATACCCTAAACTAAAATAAACAAGGAGTCCAGTGGCACCTTAAAGATGAATAGATTTATTTGGGCATCAGCTTTTGTGGGTAAAAAAAAACACTTCTTCAGATGCATGGAGTGAAAATTAAAAACCCTAAGCGACAAAGAGTCCTGTGGCACCTTAGAGACTAGCAGAAGTGTTGGAGCATAAGTTCCGTGAAAGCTTATGCTCCAATACATCTGTTAGTCTATAAGGTGCCACAGGACTCTGTCGCTTTTTACAGATCCAGACTAACACCACTACCCCTCTGATACTTGAAACCCCAAACTGTCTCCAAAAACCCCATCAAACAGGTGTCTTTTGATGTGTGCTTGGAAGACCACCAAATTTGGGCTATGTCAGACCAAGGAGGGGAGCAAGTGCCAGAGCCTTTGCAGCGATCACCCTGTCCGCCACTGTGATGTTCTCCTCTGGTGTTATCTGGACCACTGATCTGCTAGTTCACTCCAATCCTTGACTCTGTGAACCAGCCTTACCCAGCTCTGCTATGAGAACCCCCATTGTTCACATGCAGCCTCTGGCATGTAAGCTGCTCCTTGGATTGTGCAACCGAATGACATTAGCCAATATCTCCAGTACCAGACATAACCCTAGGAACATCTGTCTTGCAGTGTCCAGTTATGCCCTCTGGACTCTGCAAGCTTATCTGAGTTTGTCAATTTAACAAAGAAATTGATATGTACCAGGCTTGTTATCCCAAGAGGAGTCTCTGATATGCTTCCAACCAAATGCACTGCTTCAAGGGGAGCCCAGCATCCCGCTGCTATGATAGTCCAGGCAGTACAGAATCTTTTCTTTACACAGGAAAGGGAGGGGGCTGATGGAGCTCAGCCCCCAGCTGCTATGATGAGGATGGTTACCAGCTGTTCTGTACCATCTACTGGTAAAGACCGGGAATCATTCCTATTTTTACCCAGGCGCCCCCGGCCAGCCTCACCTGAGGCCAGCCAGGAGCACACACGGGCTGATGACAAGGACGGCTAGCAGTCCTACTGCACCATCTGCCACC
>NC_133790.1:32183038-32186898 GCF_003597395.2 Chelonoidis abingdonii | reverse complement strand
TAGAACATGACATTGCTCACAGCATTGACTTGGAGGAACTTGTTTCTAAATTTGATAAACTTAAAGTGCGGAAATATAAATTCTAAATTATAACATGTTACTCTGTGACCGTGTATTGTGTATAATGTATGTGATTTTGGGGGGAGGGGGTGGGCGCAAGATGGAAGTTTCACCTAGGACGCAAAATATCCTTGCACCAGCCCTGCTCATAACTATATAAATGAAATTATAACCTATAGTATTACAGTAACAATTACTATAACAACCATGCTCAGTGCATCATGAGCCTTCCGAAGACCCCCAACATGACAAACTTTGCATTGGATACCACACAATCATATTATAAGGATGAACATGAGGGTGTAGGGTGTTCCAGAGCATCACAGCTGCCCTCTCTTTTTTATATCCAAGGGGAACCAGCCAAGGCATCTCTTCTGACTGCAGCTGTGGCAGTTGGCACTGGGGGAGAGAGGCGATAGCACAGATTGTCCCTATCTAGCTTAATTGTTGACAAGATTAAATGCATTTGGGCATGGCTACACTGGAAACTTCGCTGTGCGGGAACGCTCCCATGGCAGTACTTTGAAGTGCGAGTGTGGTCCCATGCAAGCACTGGGAGAGAGCTTTCCCAGCGCTCCTGGTAATCCACCTCCACGAGGGGATTAGCTCCGAGCGCTGGGAGCACTGTTTACACTAGCGCTTTAAAGTCTTGAGTTGTTCTAGGTAAAATCACTGAGTTTATCCCTGAATGAAATACCTATTCTGGAGGACTTCGTTGAGGCTGCGACCTGAGGCCTTGTCTACACTGTCACTTACTGAAACTTTCTTCGCTGAAGGTGTGAAAAAACACCCAGGGCCGCCCAGGGGGTGGGGGTAAGTGGGGCAATTTGCCCTGGGCCCCGGGGTCCTTCACTCACTCCGAAGGCCCTGGAAAACTCTCATGGGCCCTAGGACCCTGGAGCATCTTCCATGGCAATTCGGCAGCGGGGGGTCCTTCTGCTCCAGGACCCACCACCAAAGTGCCCTGAAGACCCGTGGCAGCGGTCCCGGGGTGGAAAGGCCCCCTGTCGCAGTGCCGAGTCTTCGGCGACAATTTGGCGATGGGGACCCCCTGCCGCTGAAGATCCCAGGCCCCCTGAATCCTCTGGGCAGCCCTGAAAACACGCCCACAAGTGATGCAAGTTTCAGTGCTGTAAAGTGGCCGTGTAGACGGCCTCGTGGCTAAGATCAAGTGCTATGGTGCTGGGAGTGGCGCTCTCAGTGCTGATAGCTATTTCCCTTGCGGAGGTGGTTTTATTACCGTGCTGGGAGAGCTCTCTCCCAGTCTTGGAGCCGCGACTACATAGACATCTTAGAGGGCTGCCGTGGCAGTGCTGCCACAGCAGCGCTTTAACATTGGCTGTGTAGACATACCCTATGAAATGCCACCCAGATCAATAAAGGCATCATTAAAGGCCATGAGTGTCATGGTTACAGGGGTAACTGCATCTCTGACCCCTTCCCTGGTCTCTCCGAGTGTGCCCCTACAAGTATTGGGTCTCTTTCTCTTCCCTCTCTGGGGTGGAATCCCATGATTTTCCCACTGTAGACAGGGACCGGAGTTACAGTATCCTGTGCATCAACTGTGCTTATCCCAGTGTTGTCGACTCTCATGATAATTTTTGTTTTCCTTAAAGCCCCAGCTCCTGGAATCAAGTGGGTATGTGATGATTTAAGCCTTCATTCTTAAAGAAAAAGTAAGTTTCTAGCCCTCGTGGCTATGGAGAAAGCTTCAAAATGTGACCCCAGTGCACTCTAAAGGCTCAAAAAGTAGACGACAAATAAAAAGAACATCAAATCTATTATTTTTATGTGATCTCATGATTGGAAAGCCAATCTCATGATTTTTGGTGAGCCTGACTCATGATTTTTAAACATTTGAGGTTGGAAATACTGTTACCCCAACAGGACCACGTGGCTGCAGTTCATCTCTTCAGGACCCTGTGACTAAATTAAATTATATCAGAAAATTCCAACTAGTTGAAGCAAAATGTTTTGCTGACTTTGTTACAGATTTGACAAAACTTTTGCAAAAACACAGGCAAGTTTAATTGGAAATCTAGTGGGGTTCCAGGTCTTCCCCTCTGTGGAAGGGTTCCTGTCAGCCCGAGGAGTCCCAGCTGGAGTCAGGTCTCTCTTAGGTCTCTCTGGACTGTTAGGTTCCCCAATCCAGAGAAGCTGAGCCATGGCTAAAGCAGGGCTTCTCCAGGCTGTTAGGCTCTCCACTCAAGACAGAGCCTTAAAGATTTCCAAGGTCCCTGCCATAGAGTTTGGAGCCTGGAAGTTCTAGGACTGGCTCCCAGAGTCTGCAGCTCTGCCATGCACACTGCCCCAAGTTGGGGATCCTAGGGCTTCTAGAGTCCCAGATCAGTTGACCATTTGACAAATTAATGTAATGATAGTAAGAAAAATAAACCAACTTCTTTGCTTTAATAACACAGTAGAACCCTATTGTATGAACTAATTGAGGATTAAGGAAGTCACAAAAATAAAAAAGTTTGTAAATTTTTATATCTCAAAATTACAGTCAGCATGGTGCATAAGTTGCATTCAAGTGCATTGTATCACTTTCTATGTGTCTTTCAAATCATTGTGAAGTGATTTCCAGCGCACTGAAGGCATCAGAATGTGAAGGGAGGTTGACTTGTTCTTCATTGACATCACTTTTGTTATGTGATTAATTTTTTCCCGTTGGTTCATATAACCTGTCATTCATAAGACTGAAGTTTGTAAAACTGAGGTTCAATTATACTTCTGTAGACCTTCTATAGAACCTTCTACTTGAGATCCCAAAGTGCTGTAGGCATATATGCACCCCCAAAGCTCATAACAAAATGATGAAAATGTTATCACCTATAACACCTGTGACACTAGTAGATCAGCCAACCTGTGTATGACCCAGAACAACTTAACCAGAGGCATTACAGTTGTATCCGGACAATTAACTTGTATGTGGACTTCAAGGAGATGTGTTAGAGCAGCAATCATTAACCCATTAATTTGTAGTAATAGAAGTTAAGGATAGATGCTAAATGTGTTTGGCTGTGTACCTGTATCCTGTTAGAAGTTTAGCAATGTAACCAAATGACCTTTCACGTGCTAAATTCTTTTCATGTCTTAATTGCCTTATATTATGTATGCGCCTGTGTTCAGTTAACCTTAAGATAAAAAATGTGAGATACTCCAGGAAACTAATATTATTATCTACATTGTCTTCATCTTATCTGTCTCTATTATAATGAATACCCTGGCTGTTGTTTTACAGTATAACTAGATTACCTGTGTATTCATAGGAAACTGAATGTTAACTTCAAAATGGGGAGTCAGTGTGCACTCAACAAAGGAAAATCCTGAGTCACATGCTGTTCTTAAAACTCTTTAACAGCCTGCTTCAGCTATAAAAGTGAAACCTCAGGCCTGATCCTACAGCTCTAGTCTGGGAGGGATAGCTCAGTGGTTTGAGCATTAGCCTGCTAAACCCAAGCTTATGAGCCCAATCCTTGATGGGGCCACTTAGGGATCTGGGGCAAAAATCAGTACTTGTTCCTGCTAGTGAAGGCAGGGGACTGGACTTCATGACCTTTCAAGGTCCCTTCAAGTTCTAGGAGATAGGTATATCTCCAATTATTATTTATTATTCCCTTTAAATAGGGAAAGCTTAAGCTGTGGCACTGAGATCTTCCAAGTAGTTATTAATTTGGAATACCCTGGAAAACACATGGAAAGACTCCATAAGGCTTTATATCTAAACTGCATTTGGATTCTAACCTTTTGGGATGATTGCAGAGACTTTTGCAAGCTTGCAGACTGATCCATCACTG
>NC_133790.1:32124995-32182934 GCF_003597395.2 Chelonoidis abingdonii | reverse complement strand
GGGGTGGGGGAGACTGCGGGAACTATGGGATAGCTACGGGATAGCTACCCACAGTGCAACGCTCCAGAAATCAACGCTAGCCTCGGTACATGGACGCACACTGCCGAATTAATGTGCTTAGTGTGGCCGCATGCACTCGACTTTATACAATCTGTTTTACAAAACCAGTTTACGTAAAATTGGAATAATCCCGTAGTGTAGACATACACTTAGCGTAGCCCACCCAGGCACCCGGTCACACTACCTTCTACCAATGTGCTTATAACAATCAATAACATACTACTGTACTCAAAACTGTACCATCTTGTAATATCTATTAACCCTTTATAAACAATTTAGAAATGTCCCATACATAAAGACCAAAAAGGAAAAAGTAGGGCGGAGATTAAAAATTGTGAGCCCTTGGGCTGCAATGATTTGTTATAATTATTATCATTATGTTTCATCTGCTTAAAAAATTTGATGACCAATTCTCACTACTTTGTAATTTAATGTCAGGGTTAGAATCTTTTTTGAGATTACACTACAATTTTCCTTTAGTTATTTTATAGCTCTTGAATTTTACTCATTTATATGCTACATTTTCAATTTGTTTATACCTAACAACTGTCTCCTACTTCCTAGGTTCTCTGACCTAGCCGTAACCACCGCAAGTCCAGCAGAGTTCTGCAAACATTCCATTGTTTCCCTTTGAAAAAGAGGGGATGACAAGTACACAGTTGCCTTGTTTACAGGCAAGGAGGAAGGTCACATGGCCCACAACTAAAGATAGTACGAGTTAAGGAAAAGCACATTTAGCAGATCTCTTCAGGGAACGTACAATAAATGAGGCTTGTCTTTTAAACATCACCAGTGTTGTCATTTAGGGGCTTCAGAAGGACTTTGAGACAGAGCAGAAACTTTGGAAAACTTAATTCCTTGCAAGAAAGGGAACATCATACTGTAACTCACATGAGAGACACAGAGACAGAAAGAGACTGACCTCAAGTAGTTGCATTCCTGGGGAAGGTCCCATATTTCAAGCCTCTTCTTGGACCTTGTCACATTTCTTGGAATGAAAATGCTGCTTTTGTGCCTTATCACCAGCCAAGCCAGGAGTGTTTCTAATGCTTAGGTGGAGTCTAGGAGATTAGTGGTATATATCTGTCAAAAACCTAACTGTGCTACTGAAACCAGGGCACTCTTCCCAGGCTTTGACTTGTGACATCTTGATAATCTCAATGATTACATTCCGTCCTGAATAATTTCCATCCACCTATGAATCATCTCAGAAGAAAGATCCCTTTTAATAAAAACCTTTTTCCCCAAAGTTCAGTAGTTTGAAGAAGTTCTCCACTTAGGGTCTGAGCCAAACTCCACTCATCCCAATGACTTCAGTGGGCTTTGGGTCAGTCCCTTAAAAAGGAATTTTTCTGTGGACCTCAGCAGTCTGTGAGCTGTTTTTAATGTTTTGTCATAAATAGACAGACAAACTGGGGCCAGTGGCTGAACATAGATTAACCCTGAACTGTCAGGATTTAAGGGTTGTCTTATATCACTGGAAAGGTGATTTTTCCCTAGATAGGCAATAATGTCTTAGATTTGATCTATGGCTTCAATATCATCAGGCATTAAAACCAAAGTAAACAAATGTGGGGTTTTTTTTAGAATTGCTTGAATTCTATTCATTTGTAAAATTAAATTAAATTAGCAGAACTTGTACATTTATATATTTACCTGTAATATTCATACGCCTTTGAAGGCAAGCTTCATCATTCGTAACACCATCAAAAGACAAACACGTAACACAGAGATGACCAGATAAGAAAAAAAAGCATATTGAATCAAAACGGACACTAAGCATATGTCTACAGTGCAGCTGGACACCTCCAGCTGGCCCGTGCCAACTGACTCAGGCTCACAGGGCTCAGGCTAAGGGGCTGTTTAATTGTGGTGTAGACATTTGAGCTTGCAAGCTCTGGGACCCTCCCACCATTCAGGGTCCTAGAGTCTGGGCCCAGCCCGAGCACAAATGTCTACACCGCAGTTAAACAACACAGGCCAGACATCGGTTTGTAACTGCAGCGTGGACATGCCTTCTGGGCCTCCTCTAAAACCCAGAGTTAACAGCAGACATTCCATTGACTTCAGTGGGGGCCGGAACAGGCTCTGACAAACAGAAACAAACAGAAGTTGCTGCAAAGAATCATATTGCAGTTTCCAAATATTAGCTTAATCTTCAAAATCTTAACCACATTTTGATTCCTGCATATTAATTCACTAGATCTCTGATATGAAAACCCTCAAGTTACGGTAGCGGAGGAAGCCCAGCCTGAGATGGCCTGAACTTATTTTTTGCTTGTGTACATGGTGTTTGCCCAATAAAATTAAACATTAATAATTCTTGTTTTAAAATTCATAATTTAACAGACATGACAGAAGTGCTGCTAAGATTGCAGCTTTCCAAACAACCTATCACATTATTTGAAGGGGAAGTCGACTGAACCTTCCAAGAGTTTACTCTAGCCACACTTTCCAGGAAGAAAATGTTGGCATGATAATAATTAAATATTGAATATGGAAACATTACAAATGTTAATAAAACCATCAGCTTTTCCTAATGTCCTAACAAAAATCATGCAGATATTTAACCATACCCCATCCTCTCCTTCCTATGCTGACACAATGGAGGGCACACAGGACGTGTATATTGTACATTGAGGAAAACAAATTTGAGACTGTTAGGATATAGATATTCAGGCCTGTCTGCAAAGGCCTATACTTTAAGAATTTAGGTGTATTCTTATCACTTAGCTAGTTATAGAGGTATAAAAGAAAGAATTTAGGTGTATTCTTATCACTTAGCTAGTTATAGAGGTATAAAAGAAGGAATCAAAATCACTGTCTGTAATGGCCTTCTTTTACTGTTAGAGGCTAAGGCCTTCAGCTAAGATGTAGTTAGGCAGCCATAAGCTAGGAAGTGTATGGTCACATCTTCACATTCCAAACTAGTTCACATTGAAATAAGGTGCTATTGGGCTATTAGGAATACAATCCTGTCCTGATATTCCTATCACCTCCAGAGAAGGGAAGAGCCTAGAAGATGTAAAAGGAAACTTAGTTTGATTGCATCCTGTCTGGCAAGAACTCACTTATCAATAGACACAGCTGGAAAACCCTTATGTCTGTATAGATGTAGTTGTGAAATCCTCACTTCTGTATTGTTTTGTATGTTTATTTGCATGGTCTCTGTCTGGTTCTGTAATTGTTTCTGTCTGCTGTATAATTAATTTTGTTGGGTGTAAACCAATGAAGCTGGTGGAATATAATTGGTTAAATAACCATGTTACAATATGTTAGGATTGGTTAGTTAAATTTCAGTAAAATGATTGGTTAAGGAATAGCTAAGCAAAACTCAGGTTTTGCTATATAGTCTGAAGTCAATCAGGAAGTGGGGGGGAATGGGAACAGGGACGGGGGAATTGGGATCATGTTTTGCTAAAGGGGAATGGGAACAGGGACACAGGCAAGGCTCTGTGGTGTCAGAGATGGGAAGGGGGACACTAAGGAAGGCAACTGGAATCATGCTTCCTGGAAGTTCACCCCAACAAACATCGAATTGTTTGCGCCTTTGGACTTCGGGTATTGTTGCTCTCTGTTCATGCGAGAAGGACCAGGGAAGTGGGAGGGTGAAGGAATAAGCCCCCTAACAGAGACCAGTACTCAAGTGACCTCAGGGTCTTAATTTGCTTAGGGTAGAAGGCAGTCAGTGTGTTTCTCAACTCTCATGGGTAGTATTGTCTAGTGGTCTGGAATTAGGGTCTGGAAGCTAGAACCTTTCAGTTCTAGTCTCACCCTGCCACTGACTGGCTGAGTGACTTTGGGCATGTCACTTAACTTCTCTGTATCTGTCTTTTGCCTCGTGTCACTTACTAAGGCACATGAGATCTGCTGGAATGACCTTGTTTACCACCCCAAAGTTCAATCTGGATCAGATTAGGGACATTACTGAGCAACATG
Source organism: Chelonoidis abingdonii (assembly GCF_003597395.2). Classification (NCBI taxonomy): domain Eukaryota; kingdom Metazoa; phylum Chordata; order Testudines; family Testudinidae; genus Chelonoidis; species Chelonoidis abingdonii. The sequence goes on along the minus strand of NC_133790.1, from coordinate 32,178,935 downwards.
CCCAAAGACTCTGGACACAGCAGCCTTTCCAATCCATAGAAGACTCCAAGATCATTGCTCCCTACCCCTCCACGCCAGGGGAAAACAAAGAAAACCATGACTACACCAACCTGTGATAGCCACAGCATTAGCCACCAAGCACTGTGTCCTACATGTTTTGTAACATGAAAGAAACACTGTGATATGTATTTAATATGCAATTCTGTATGTTTATTGTTTCCATATTTACAATTTTTATAAACATGAGTCATACTTAAGGCTAAGATTTTTTCACTGATCTTTTTAGTAAAAGTCACGGACAGGTCACCAGCTTGGGTGAATTTCTTTTTTTTATTGCCCATGACCTGCCTGTGACTTTTACTAAAAAGATCCATCACAAAAGGGGAGCCGCTGGGGCCTGGCTGGGAGCTCCAGATTCCCCCTCCCTCACAGCCCTGGGGTGTGGGGTCCCCCACTGCCAGAGGCCAGGAACAGCAGCCACCAGCAAGGAGCTGTGGGGTTCCCCTCGCTCCTGGCTGGTCAGAGCCCTCTGGCGCCCGCAGTGGCGAGGAGCTGCAGGGTTCCTCCTGCTACCCATGGTGGCTGGGAGCTCCAGAGCTCTTTCTCACACCCGCAGCAGCAGGGAACTGTGGAGTCGGCAGGGAGCTGTGGGGGTCCCCCACTACCTGCAGTGGCCAGGAGCTGTGGCATACCCACTGCCTCAGAGCTTGGAGGCCCCGCTGACTTGGGTGTGGGGGTGTATCCTGCAGCTTCCAGCCTCCTGCAGGCTAAAGCCAAGGAGATCTTCGGAAGTCAAAGATTCTGAGACTTCTGCAGCCTCCGTGATAAAATCATAGCCTTAGTCGTATTTTTATGGTGCTGCTAAACTGTTTTTAACTTGTATATTTGCACTTTGTTTCCTGTTTCTTTGTATACAATAAAGTTACATTTTTGGAAACTCAGAATATTTATTAGTTTATACCAAGCATAAATGACACTTTACAAAGTTCATTACAGGAGTCAATAATCTATCCATATTTATCTTTACACACTAGGCTCACTAATTCATAAAAGTATCACACAACACTATTACAGGTGACTATTTAAAATGCTTTTTTTTGGCCTTCTTTAGCTGTACAGTTCCATGGTTGGTTCTTTTCATAGCTGTTATGCACTGTGCAACAGGAGATGCTTAATGGAATTGCTCATTTGGATGAGAATGGCCCTCACTGGACTGACTGCTCACTAACTCCTAGCAATCTGGTGTTGCAAGCTTCCAAGGTATGATCATCACTTGCTTCTTCACTGTCGATGCAGCTCTCTTTTGGTGTTCATGCGCTGGGATGAGCTCGACACACAGATCCGGGAATATAGCCTTGTGCATCTGAAAGTTCTGCAGCCACAGCTCATCATCCCAAACCTGCATTACGATGCAATCCCACCAGTCAGTGCTCTCTTCTCAGCCCCAGAAGCACCAATCCCCATGGAGATGCTCTGTGAATGCCAACAGCAACCCAACATTTTTATCTGCAGCATCCAGCAGCATCTAGTCATCATCATCAGATATCTCTTCTTCCTCCTCATACCACCAGTTGCAACACTACTTCTTGAAATTCCACAAAGACAGTAGAATTGTGTGTCTGGCTAAAAAAGTGTATTGGACCTGCCAACAATCCAACTTTCAGAAATGGAAACATTTTGCTCTCCAGAAGGCTGCTTGTAACAGGTTCCCCAATGTTAAAGTTAGTTCTGGAATGTCTAATTCCTCTGGGTTTAGTGTGTTTATAAGCTTGACAAGCCTAACCTGTTCTTTAACTTCAGTTGGGCCTGTGTTAACTGACAAGAATGGTACTTGTCCTGCAATGTCAGGCTTGTATTGTACAGTAATCGCCTCAAACACCAGAGAGAAAACAAAGCTTAAGAAATCAGTGGTTGGAAAGTTTAACTGCAGATATCTGATTATGATAGGCACTGGTTGTCATTCTGGTAATCAGATCCCTACATCTCTTCCTGTAACAGGAGACATTTATTTCTGTATTATACACCAGCTGTATTTTCACTCCATGTCAACATTTGTGACACCACTTTACAATGAAAGGGTTGTTGTGAAAAAAGATGTTAGGGTAGTGTGGCCTGGTGGCCCTGAGCACAGGCTGGGCAACCAGGAACATTTTGGTTCTGGCTTGGACATGAAGTCCCTCTATGGTCTAGGCAAAGTCACTTAGGCCATGAGCCACAAGGGGACTCAGGAACTGCAATACTGAGTGTCACAACACCTAATTTTTAGGTGCCTAGAAAATCACAGGAACAGCACTGAGATCCACCAAATGTGAGTCAGGCGCTGAGGCACCTAGGCTCCTATACAAACCGCCTTTTTACAGATCCAGACTAACATGGCTGCCCCTCTGATAAATTAGCCTGTAGGGGATGCAGACAAAAGGTGGGTATGCTAAGTCCCACCCCTCTCTGAGTTGGGCATCTAAATCCAGGTTTCAAAGAGGTACCTCGCTTTAGGACATGCGGGGCCTGACTTGAAAGAGCTGCTGCCGAAATGCCACCAAAGACAGTGGCAGCGATTGAGCTGCCGCCGAAAATAGCAGTAGCAATTTGGTGGCAGCTCAGTTGGTTGCCGCTGTTTCCCACGGCATTTCGGCAGAGGGTCCTTCCTCGGCAGCAGTTGTCTTCCGGGGCCTTATCTTGCAGGGCCCCCTTCCGGACACTGTGGGGCCCGATTCACGGGAATCGGCCTAAAGCTGGCCCTGCTTGTGACCCATGAACCTGGAGAAGAGAAGCATTCTGCCACTCAACCAAGTTGTGTGTGTGTCCATCAGCGGCTGCTTAACTCCACATGAAACAGCCATGAGTGGGGGGGAAAGAGGTAGCCCCCCTTTGTAACGGTTAGTCCAGGAGTTAGGGTACTCACTCAGGCTATAGAAGACACCACTTCAAGTCCCTCCTCTGCCAGAGTGGGAGAAAAGATTTGAAGGGATTTGCCACCACTAGGCTATGGAAGATGCTGATGTTGGGGGCATCCCTCAATCTCTTATTGAAACTGTTCCACTTTAATTTAATATGAATGGGACAGAGAAAGAGCTAGAATGACCTCCTCCTTTCAGCTCTTTGTGTGGAGCTAGGTGGCCTCCAAGTGCGCCTACTGGATCAGGCCCTCCATGCAACTTACGTGGCCAAACACCTATCGTTCCCTGGTGCCTGGATCACGCTGGGGCTTAGGCAGGAGCTAGCCACCCAGGTGCCTAGAATGAGGCAGCAAGTCTGGTTGCTTAGAGGCAGAAATGTAGGCACCTAGGAAACTTTTACTGCAAAAACTTCGGTGCAAAGTAACTTTAGTAGCTTACAGGGTTAAACGGCAGTCATGTGGGACTTTTCTGCATAACAGTTATGCCTAAAAACAGGATTTAGGCACCTAAGTACTTTCATGGCTTCCACACTTACTTCTCTGTTCCTATTTATTCATCTATAAAATGGGGTTAATAATACCTCCCTCACAATAGGGTTGGGGGTTTCATTAATTGTTTGTAAAAGTGCTTTGAAGATGAAGTCTGCTATGTACTAAGCACAGCCACAGGCTTTTGATCTGCACCATACAAACACGTTGGAGAAAAAGTCATATTCCAATTGTCTGCCACACTGAGTTTTATTTTTAAATGATTTCTCAGACTGGGCATTGGATCAGATCTTTACAGATTACTGCTACACCCAGAACTGTCCTTGTGCTTTTTGCACCCAAAAGAACAGAACAGCTGAAACTAAAAGCTAAGTAACTTTTGGATGTTTCTCTCTGCCTTTGGGCTTGTAGACACAGAAAAGTTTTGCCAGTTACACCAGTATACTTACACTGGCATAATTAAGCCAATATAGTTATACCAGTATCCACTCCTATATGCCCAGATATTCCACAATAAGAGTGGCTTGATTTGATTTAGTTTAAAATCCTTCTTGGCCAACAAAAGCTAAAGCAAAGGCAGCCCTCTGATATTAAACAAAAGGGGTTATAGCAGTATAACTAAACTGGTTTATATTCACATCTTACCTTATACTGGTATAACTTTCCCGTGTACACAAGCTCTTACACACAAAGATTACATGGAAGTTCTAGGCTGTATTCCCTACTCTGGCATGGACTTTTGTGTGAACTTAGACAAATCACATTTTCTGGGCCTCATTTATTCTCTCTACATATTGTGATACTTGCCTCTCCCACCACATGTGGGCTGGGAAGTTTAACTTACTCAAGTTTGCAAAGTACTTTTGAGATCCTCACGTGGAACGCACTATCCATGTACAAATTATTGCTATACTCAGAGCCCTCCCATTGCCAGTGAACTGGAAAAGACTCAGAAGGATAAGTTACAAGCTACATTGTCATCTTCCACAGGAAAAAAAATCTAACCATCCTTTTTTGTAAAAATCTACTTTTATTATATTACATAACGTCTTATCTACTTTGCAGCTGATGCTCCATTCCTGCATCCCTGTTGCAACATTTTGCTGTTGTTCTAACCTGGGACTGAAAACACACCACAACATCATGAAGCATTTAGTACAATAGAACAATTGTAACCATGGGTTTTGCTCACATACCAGGCATATTCAGCAGGAGTGAAGCAGTTAAGCCTTTGAAGTTAGGTAGCATTATTCATGCAGCTAGCATGGTGCTGGAGACTGTTTGTTTCATTCAGTAAGGTGTTACAGCTCTGGGAAAGTGCTACCACCCTGGTGCACAAGGAAAAAGCACAAGCCTCCCATTGACTTTCCTTGGCACTGAATCAAGCCCCTTAATGATTTACTGGCTACTGAAAGCCCAGCTAATCATGTCATTCTAGAGAGACATCTGTTACCAATGGCACCAGACCCGATGGTTGCTGACACGATCTGAGGGATGAGATACATGGAAGCGAAGTGCCCATCACAGGCCCTGCTCCGTCCTTCTCTGAGTCAGGTGCAGAGGCAGCCATGTGTTCCAGGCTGTGTTCCCTTTCCAGCAACAGCAAAGCAGAGCAGCGGTGCCAGGGCTCACCCACGGGCCCCGCTGGCAACCGCCCACGAGCAGAAAGGCTGCGCCTGCCCTGGATGATGCGGGAGATGCAGCGACCTCATCTTCAGAGGGCCGCAGAGCGAGCGGAGGCTGCCCCCGGACAGAGGCGCCGCAGCCCTGGGCACAGCCAGGATCAGTGCTGCAGGCGCGACGCGCGGAGCCTCTTCAGAACCCGGCACTCGGGCGGGGCGGCCTCACCCCGCGCTTCACTGGGGCCAGGGCCCCGGGCCGTGGGCGGGGCGGAGCCGCCTCCGGAGGGGCGCTGGGTCCAGCCGGGGGAGAGCGAGGGGCGGCCGGGCTCCGGCGGGAGCCAGGCCCGAGGGAACGAGCGGACCCGCCAGCCACGAGCGCGCTTCCTGCCTGGGGCGGAAGCGCACTTTGACCCCGAAGTGTCAGGCCCGGGTGAGGCGGGCTGAGGTGTCAGAGCTGGAGTCGCCGTAACGGACCCGAGCGACGGTGAGTGCGCGGCTGCGGGGCCCCGCTGGGTGCGCTCGGGCGGTGCCTGTGGGGCTGACTGGGCGGTGCCGGGGCGGGCTGGGGGACAGTTGGGGCAGCGAGGTGGGTCGGGGCAGTTGGGGGCACGAGTGGGTGGGGTAGTGCTGGTGCGTGGGGGGCTGGGGGCTGTGGACAGTTGGGGGGCAGCCAGGTGGTTGAGGACATGCCTGTGGGAGGGCTGGGGACGGTTGGGGGCAGCCAGGTGGGTCGGGGGGCAGTGCCTGGGGGCTATGGGAGGTTGGGGGCAGTGGGACAGTTGGGGGCAGCGAGGTGGGTCGGGGGGCAGTCGGGGGGGAGTTGGGATGGCTGGGCGAAGTGGACACTGAAGGAGTTGGGGGCAATGTCTGCATGTGGAGGGAACGGGAATGGTGGGTGGGGGTGTTTCTTTAACAATATGTGTGATCTGTGTAACATCAGGGCAGGTTTGCAGCACTTTCACAAGTCACTGAGCTGTACCACCAAGTCCTCATTTTAATCAGCACTGTGTGTTATTGATGTAGCATGTGAGGCCAATGTGACATCTTGTCCCACAGGTATCTCCTGTCCTCTGCACCTAAGGGTACGTCCCTTGGGATCCCTCAGAGAATAGATGAATAACAGCGCTTCGGGTGACAGGACTAAGACACTCACTTGAAGCAATTCAGTCTCTACTTGTCACAGTTGCTCGGCTTTTACGCTAGTTCCATCTGCTGATAGCGCCCAAAGCTATACAAAGGGAGTTGTGTCCTCAAGGCTTAGACTAAAGCTCACAGGAAAATGCATATGTTAGTAGTCTTGCCTGATCCTGGGGGTGCTCCATAGTTCAAGATAATTTGGCCCCTCCTTTTCATTTTTAGCTCAGCAATCTATTGTCGGCAGCCTAACTTTCATAGGTACTGAGCATCCATAACTCCTGCTGACCTAAGCTGGAGTTCTTGGGTTTAGCACCAAGAAATCAGGGCTGCTGTTTTTTTTTTGTTTGTTTGTTTTTTTAAAGGTGTGTATAGTAGATTTTTAAAAACAGTTTTTAGAAACGTAAGTCCAGAACTGATTTTGTGTTGAAGACTAAATAGTTCATTTGTTTCACAATAAAAAACAATATCTTGTGTTGTTCAGCCTCGGTGATTTTCAGAGAAAGTGAAAATTCCTACATAGCTTATTTTTAAAACAGTGGTGGGAAGCTTTACCATTTTAATTGCTTTAGAATCTATAACTAGTTCTCCTCTTCCCCCTCCCCCCCAGTTACCACAGTGGCTGTATATTGGGATTAGCATGGTGAAATATTTTGTTGTTAAATGGATTTTATAAGAAATCCTTTTGTCATAAGATCAATTATTATAAAAGGTTAAACATTAAAGGTTTTGTCATCTAAATTTTCAGATGACAATATTGTGTGAGGCAGATTAGGCGCTGAGGCAAACAACGTGGTCCGTGCCCGGAGTCTTAGCTCCAATAAACACACCGAGGTGGAGAAACAAACACAAGTTTATTTGAGATCTCAAAGCGTGCTGGGAGACTTAGCGTGCCTCAGATCCAGCACCACTAATACAAGCAGCTTTTCCCTTTTATAAGTTTTTTTTTTCTCTTTCTCTTTCTTCTCCCCCTCCTCCTCCTCCCCGAAAGCAGTGTACGTAAGCGCAGGTGCATTAAGTAATCTTGGCCGTGGCAGCTTATTAGTAAGTTTTCCTTCTGCAAGTTATCTTGTCCTTCTGCTAAAGGTGCACAGGCCTCATTATTTCTGCTTTAGACCAATTAGAACTGTTGCAACTGATAATGGCTGTTACTCCTGGCCTTTCCCATCTGCCAGCCTCTAAGGTCGATTAGAGTTCAAACATGGAAGGACTTTTGCTCGCCAGAGGCCTAAACAGGAAGACTCCATATTCTTATTGCCTTCCACTTTTTTTAAGTTACTTAGGGTTATGCTTAGTGACACCAACAAATAGACAAAAGTCTCAGCCTTCAGGGCATGTCTACACTGCGCCTGAGAGCAAGTCTCCTAGCATGAGTACACAGATCCACCCTAGCTGGGCTCAAGCAAGTGTGCTAAAAATAGCAATGTGGATGTTCTGGCACAGGTGGAACCTCAGGCTCTCAAGCCCATCAGACCCCAAGGCTTCTGAGCCTGAGCTGGAACATCCATTTTGGTATTTTTAGTGCACTATCTTGAGCCCTACTAGTCTATCTGTCTGGGCCAGAGGTTCACTTAGAGCTGTGGTGTAGATATACCCACGGAGTCTGTCATTTCCAGCTCATGCTTGGATGCTGCATTTGGATCCATGTGGGTGAACGTGGCATACATGTGGTTCTGCCTGAGGTTAAGGGTCCACAGGCATTGATCTAACTTCAGGATCAGGGTCTTAAACTTTAACGTGAATACAACTTTTTAACAATATTTGCAATAAATGATCATACTTTTATAAAACCACAGAAATTAAATAACAAAAGCTTTGTTGAGCTTGTGTTTTCCAAGCTTTTTAATATTTGAGATTTTTAAGGATGTTTTTAATGGTACATCTTCTTTTGAATTGCCTTAGGAAGGTTTTTCATTTAATAGAACTAATTTTATAACAACAGTTCTGTGAGAATACAGGGGCTTGTACAGAATCAAACAAGCAATGGGGATAGAAGAAAGGTGAAAGCTAGAACATCTTTTCTAGTCTAATCTCATGTCCTTAAAATATATATATTATGTATATAGTCATTTAATAAAAGAAACTACACCAACAAAAATTCTTTTTGGTGCTCCTGTGGATATCTTTGTGACTGCTTGGTGTAAATGCTGTAAAGAAAATACGGCTGTACTCTATAAGTCAAGGGGCACTGTGCTTTTTCTGTGGCCTATGCACCTAATCCTTGGATATCTCCTGAAATCTGATGCTTGGTGGTATAAAGGTTTCCTTTGTATTGATGTGCTTCCAGCCTCTAGGGCTGCATTTTATATAAGGCTATAACCTGTCTTGTTTTGTTGTTGCTTAATTGTTTTTGTAAACATTTCCTCATACTGCTTTTATGTTGGTATTTGCCAAAGACAGAGAGATCTCTGCACAATGCCAGTATTGCCCTTGGATGAACTCCAGCTGACAGAGACGGAACCAAAGACAGGGAAACTGAGGACTTTACCAGCATTGGTGAGCTATGTTGTTTTTGAATGAAAACATTCAACAAATTGTTCTCTCATTTCAAGAAGTGACTTTAGCAAAACTGGCTCTGGAACAAAAATACAGTGAAACCCAAACAGCTTCCCCTAGGAGGAGGCTTTATTTGAAGTCTGTATGTTCATAGATTATTAGGGTTGGAAGGGACCTCAGGAGGTCATCTAGTCCAACCCCCTGCTCAAAGCAGGACCAGTCCCCAGACAGGTTTTTGCCCCAGATTCCTATAATGGCCCCCTCAAGGATTAAGCTCACAGTCCTGGCTTTAGCAGGCCAGTGCTCAAACTGCTGAGCTATCCCTCCCCCCAATAGTGCATTGAAACTATTTGGGGCTCAGTGGTGTATCCAAGTTTATTGTAAACATAGTCTTCACTCTGAGAGTTGCTTGATTGGTAGTGTTGATATTCGTGTAGTGGAGAAATATTTGAAACTCAGTTTAGAAGTTTAACTCTGAGGTGGAGAATCAGTGTTGGTTCCTCTATGTCACCACATTCTGTGTGCTCGCCCATGTGGATTTGCAACCACAGGCTGAAGTCAGATCTCAGTGTAATTTCTGTGCTGGATAGTTCAATCAGCTTGACTCTGGAAGGTGCTCAAGCATCAGTATTGAAAGGGAGAAACATTTCAAAGGAATGACTTTGAGCTGCTGCTGTTTGTTTTGGAGGTGTGGGAGTTGCTTGTCAGCTATTTATCTGAATGGGATACAAGGAGCAACATGTACTGAACTACAGGATTCTGAAAATATTATTGAAAAACAAGGATGATGCAGAACCACACTGATTTGCAGTGTTTTAAAGATTAAAGAGCAAGGAGAACTGCAAGTGAACATAAGAGGATGGATTTCTGATAACCACACACCGGTTTTCTAAAAATATGAGAGATTTCCCTGGCTGCATAAATGGTTCAGAGGAATTCTTGTTGCTTGGTCCCTTGTTTGTTAACATATTGTCTTTTTGCTTTCTGTAGCATCCGGAAATGAAAGCTGATCGGTCTTTTGTGCTATATAAACCACCCCCTAAAGTCAGAGACCCTGCTCTAGTGGAGGAGTTCTTGGAACGAGCAAAGTTCATTGCAGATGATTTGAACTGGCTTCTGGCTTTGCCTCATGATAAATTTTGGTGCCAGGTAATGTTATTGAATAGATAATAATAAAACCCTGTGTATGTGAGTGATTAGAAAAATAAGTAGGTTTAATTTATGTGTCTGATGAAGGCTCATAGTTGCCTTTTGTTGCTAGTACCCAAACATCTTAATTTTGGATTGTGTGACATTAAGATTGTAATATTTCCTGAAAGATTTTTGATTTTTGATTATTTTTAATGCATTTTAAAACTGCTAGTTTGGAATCAATGGACCATGGACACCACTGAACACCTTTGATCTCTTTGGCTCACTGTTGAATTTAAATACCATGCGCTGCATATGTGTTATGTGGTGTTCCACTGTGCATGCTTCATCTTTCCTTCTCCCCATTTGCCTTTCTTCTGTTGTATTAGGTCATATTTGATGAGACACTTCAGAAATGCCTGGATTCATACCTGTGCCATGCCCCTCGCAAGTTTGATGCATCATTTGATTTCCCTCCGGAGGTGAATGACATGCAGAAATGCCTTCATCAGAGTGTCTTCCTAACTTTCCTCAGAATGTCCACTCACAAGGAGTCCAAAGTAAATACCTCTTCTTATCCTCACTGCACATTGTATGGCTTACAAAAATTGATAGACATTTTGAGAAACAGACTGTTTCCTATTCAGCTGCCTTCCTTTTTTAGCCCCTGTTTTTCTCATTCCAATAGTTTCCTCAAAGATAGTCACCAGACGGCAAAGGACAGAACTATCTCAAGTGTGTAATGATTGCATTAATCTTTTTCATACAGGAAAATGCTACTCTTAATAAGGTTAGCGAGGTGTGGCATTATAAATGGGTAGTATAAGAGAATCTAAAGTTAGCCTTTGCAGGACTGCATAAAAGATGTGAGAGGCTATCGGAGGCTCCTGTAGCCATGTGTTGGTGACCATTCTCATACCATCTGCTGCCCTGGTCCAGGCATCAAGTCATGCAACCCAGACTGAGACTTGTCTCTCATTGCACTTTCCCCAAATTTCTTCCTCTCCCTATGGTTGAGGTAAAATTGCATCTAATTACACTTTTTTTTGCATCAGAATGAAGGGTGTGTGAGTGCAGTGCTCATTAGCAGAGGTGAAAGTTTCAGAAGGGCCTTAAGGAAACTCGTTCTGTCCTCAGGTTTTAATAATTACTGACCTGAAATCCTCCTTGGTTTATTTTAAGAATATGCATTGTCATGATGGTCAATTTCAGTCTGTTTTGAGGAAAGATCTCAGTGTGGGTGTTGGAGGAGTGGGAAGAGAACAGGTGAAAGAAGTGCTGTATCCTTTAATTAGCATCACTTCAATAAAAGTACTCCACACTTCTGCAGAGCCTTTCATCTGAGCCGGAATACTGTACAGACATTAATCGATTAAACCTCACAGCTCCATTGAGGTAGCTAAGTATTTGGGTAAATTGAAGTCAATGGTTTGCCTGTTGCCACATAGCAAATTAGTGAGAGTGCTAGAAATAGAACCCAGGAATCCTAACTCCTTGTCCTCTATATTAACTGGGAGAACATATGCAACACACCCTCTACCATTCACTTTGGATGGATAATGTTTGCCATCATAAGTAAATCTTTCTTTTATTAATCATTGCTTCCACTATTATTCTTTAAATTGGCTACTTCTCCATTTCAGGAGCAATGAGAATTTAAGTTTGAAGACCTTTGTGATTTAGAATTTCAAAAACATTTCCAGCCTAACATGTTAGTTACACGAGTTATATCTGCAAGATGGAGTTGGTGTAGGGGTTTAGAGCGTGATGATGTAAATCAGAAGTCCTGGGTTCTGTTCTTTTCTGTGCCACTGATGATGATCTTAGGTAAGGAACTTAATTCCTCAGCGCCTTGGCTTCCAAATCTGTAAAATGCTTGCCTACCTCACAGGGGTGGTAGTCTTGATGTGTGTGAGGTACTTGGGTTAAAGATGTTAGAGAATGTGTAAGAATTATTATTACTGTAAATGGTATAATCCTTGCAGAGTTAGGGTTACCATACATCTGGACGTTTTTTCTTTTTTGATCCTCCACCATCTGTCTGAGTGGATTTTTCAAATAAGAGGCAATGTCTGGATTTTTGTGAGCCAACTAGCTGATGTTGCAGCTCAGAAAGCGCTGTCTCCATGCCATGATTGGTCCCTGCAGCTGCAGCTGTTTGGTCACTTCCTTGCAGTCACAACAACCCCTGCAGCATCCCTCTCTTCTAGTACACACATGCACACCTTCCCAGTACACCCCCACCCCCAGCATCCTCTAAATATCCCCTTCCACTCCCCCCAACTCCCCCCCCCCCACAGTGTCCTCTTTATGGGAACCTGAAATATGGTAACCCTATGCAGAGTAGAATATGGATTCTCTTTCAAGTTGTTAGAAGTTTATTTTGTCTTTTTTTTAAAAATGTGTTTTCTCTTGTTTTTAATAGGAATACTTCATCACACCCTCTGTTTTTGGAGAAATTCTTTACAATAACTTCCTGTTTGACATCCCTAAGATTCTGGATCTGTGTGCGCTCTTTGGGAAAGGAAATGGCACCTTACTTCAGAAGATGATTGGTTAGTCAAAGCTAGGAGCAGCTTGTAGCTTTCTATTTGTTCTCTGAAAGGCAGGCATTGAAGGGGATGGGGTTGCTACTGAGTGTAGCAACCTCAGAACAAACTTGCCCTTATAAAATAAGAAGTTTTGATTTCTGAATAAGATGGGTTTTCTTTTACTTTCTTGTGAACCATCTTTATTTATGGGTGATATGGGGAGGAGATACACTTTGCTGTTTGGGAGAACTAAGTTTGTTTCATAGCCCGTCTTGCTTCCTAGGTTAAATCTGCAACAGGATCTCTTTATTGCTCAACCGTAACTCCTCTGGCTAGTTAAAATGCAGCTCTGAGACCGTAAAGGGACTCTGTGCTTCCATGAGGAACATGGAAGATCCTAGGGGTGAGGAGAAAGTCCAAAAAGTCTTATTCTTTACAGGATGAGGGAAGGGGAGCAATCTGACTGCTAAGATTGGGCCTTTTGCTTCTGTAGCTGGGAGCTAGACAAAACACACAATGCGGTTGTTCTGTGACTACACAGAGCTTTAACTGGAAAAATAGAACTTGATTTTCATAGAGTCCCTGTTAGCTGCAAAATATCTCAAAGCACTTTACCAACTGAAATCATCACTGCACTACCTGTGTCAGCAAACGCAGCAGCAATTATACATTTAGCAACAACTCAGCCTTGGACATTAGGACCTGTTTTATGGTCAGAGGATGAGTTGGTCTGGACACTGCATTTGTCCCTATTCTTTTCACAAGGGACCATCTACGATTCTTATCTCCACCTGAGCATTTAGTTTTGGATACAATAAGATGTAGAATCCTTCATCTAAAATTCAAAACCAGACTGTTCTGAAGTTTGAATAATTTAACTTTTTTCCTTCCTTTGAAAGATGGCTATTATTGGATTTCTAATCCAATCCAAGTTAAAATCAGAAGTACGAGAAATCTTGTGACACAGGGTGTTCAAACAAGATTTTTTCCAAATTTCTAGGCCTAAACACTTTAAATTTTGAATGCTGATCTTTCTCCTCTTGTCAAAATGTTTTTTTTTTAAAGTCTAGGTTTCAAAAACCTAGTCTAAATGGTACATGCAACTACTGTGATTGTGTGTGCAACAGCAGTAATTGTGCACATAGATGTCCTGTGACATGTCTACCTGGCTGTTTGTGTATGCAATCATGGTATCTGCATGTGCAATTCAGATGTGCAAATGCAAAAAATCAGATTTTTCTGTCCTTATTCTTCTCTGTGAAACCTGTTTCATAGGACTTACATACCTGTGTAAACTCTTCAAGAGGTTTGTCCTTGTGGTGGAACCATGGTAACCTGCACAGCATGTCTGGTAATTCACGGAAAAAGGACAATCAATGTCTCTCCACTATTCAGTTAAGATTTTACAGCACTCTGCTATTCTGCAGAGTATTTTGAAAAGATAATGAGAGCAATACTTAGTCTTATAGTATTAAGATAAGCCCTCATTACCTTTAAAAAATATTCTACAGAACATTTACTGGCGTACATGGAATCAGCAATTAAAATTCAACTACAGCTGTCAAATAAAGTAACTAGGAGCATGTAGTGGTATTATTTACTGACTCAACCAACAGTGCAGTGCTTGAATCATCTAGCACCTCGGACCCTGTGTTCTAATGAACATTCTCATTACCAGCCCTCCAAAGGCTCTTAAGCAAAGTAAGCTGTGATGGGACAAGAAGAAAGGTCATCTGAAGAATTGGTAACTGGTTAAAAGATAGGAAAAAAGGGTAGAAATAAATGGCTAGTTTTCAGAATGGAGAAAGGTTAATAGTGGTGTCCCCCAGGGATGTGTACTGGGCCCAGTCCTATTCAACATATTCATAAATGATCTGGAAAAAAGAGTAAATAGTGAGATGGCAAAATTTACAGATGATGCAAAACTACTCAGGATAGTTAAGTCCCAGGCAAACTGCGAAGTGCTACAAAAGGATCTCACAAAACTGGGTGACTATGGTAACAAAATGGCAGATGAAATTCAATGTTGATAAATGCAAAGTAATGCACATTGGAAAACATAATCCCAACTACACTTACAAAATGATGGGATCTAAATTAGCTGTTACCACTCAAAAAAGGAGATCTTGGAATCACTCTGGATAGTTCTCTGAAAACATCCACTCAATGTGCAGCGGCAGTCAAAAAAGTGAACAGAATATTGGGACTCATTAAGAAAGGGATAGAAAATAAAACAGAAAACATCATATTGCCTCTATATAAATCCATGGTATGCCCACATCTTGAATACTGCGTGCAGATGTGGTCGCCTCAGCTCAAAAAGATATATTGGAATTGGGAAACGTTCAGAAAAGGGCAACAAAAATGATTAGGAGTATGGAATGGCTTCCATATGAGGAGAGATTAATAAGACTAGGACTTTTCAGCTTGGAAAAGAAACAACTAAGGGGGAATATGATAGAGATCTATAAAATCATTACTGGTGTGGAGAAATTAAATAAGGAAGTGTTATTTACTCCTTTTCATAACACAAGAACTTGGGGTCACCAAATGAAATTAATAGTCAGCAAGTTTCAAACAAACGAAGTATTTTTTCTCACAATGCACTCAGTCAGTCTGTGGAACTTTTTGCCAGAGGATGTTGTGAAGGTCAAGACTATAACAGGGTTCAAAAAAGAACTAGATAAATTCATGGAGGATAGGTCCATCAATGGCTATTAGTTAGGATAGGCAGGGATGATGTCCCTAGCCTCTGTTTCCCAGAAGCTGGGAGTGGGTGACAGGGGATGGATCACTTGATGCTTACCTGTTCTGTTTATTCCTTGTGGGGCACCTGGCGTTGGCCACTGTTGGAAGATAGGATACTGGGCTGGATGGTCCTTTGGTCTGATCCTGTGTGGCCTTTTTTATGTTCTCCAGCTGCACTGAACTGTTAGGAGATGGTGAGCTGTATTGGAAGAAGCACTGTACTTGTGGTGGGTATAGGTCAATAGTTCCACCCTGGGTGGTTACAAGTCTTATTTTTAGAGAAGATGCTGTAAACAGTAGATAAAGATGTTGCTTGGTGTGAGGCTGTTTGTTGGGCTGGACGTTTAAATTAATCTGGAATGGATTTTTTTCCTCCTCTCCTTTCAGAAAACATCTTCACTCAGCAATCCAGTTACTTCAGTGACTTGAATGAAACAGTGCCCACAGTCCTCCAGGTACTGCCTCTTTATCTGGCTTGGGGTGGTTTTCTGAGCCCCCAGGGGAGGCTATGACACAGTCCCAGGAGGCATAGTTGCAGACTGGCGGAGTGTTTGTGTTTCTTTGTATTTGATCCCCTTAATTATACCAACTTATGTTAGATGGCTTTTATCTACAATGGTTACTTACAGCTAACCCCCTTACATCCTACCTGTTTATGACACTCTTCTTGCTGTGAATCCTTGGGACTTCCTTTGCTAGATAGTTCATTTAGGAAGTGCCCGTTTTCCCCTCCCCAAGTCAAGAAACTGAGACATTTATGCTAGTGGTAACACCCAGAAAGCTCACAGGAGAGAATGAAAATATCGTTGGAACCAAGATACATAAATTGCTCCTATACAGATATTAGCCAGGTCCAATGTTCTGAGCTTTCGTTGCTCTGAGCAGTAAGAATTTCCCCAAGCTGACTGGGCTATGCTCATATTTAATTTGAATATGCATCAAGATGCCTTGGCATCATTGCAATGGGAAAATTTGTTTTAGTCCTCAAACAAATAATTTTTAAAAAGTAATTTTGCCAGGACAGCTGGGATGGCTTTCTGTTCTCTTTGGAGTCCAATGTCTCCATCTCCATCATGCTTTGGGTGTGCTAAACTCAGTGGTCCAGGAGCACTCATGTGAGAGATGGTGTCGTGTGGAAGTGCTCTGTGATGCCAAAGTATCCATTATTATTCGAAGGGCAGTGAAGATTCCGCCCATTGTATGTGGTGTATGTCTTGAAGCAATTGCTTTGGGTTTACAGAGCTCTGCTTTGCATACTGTGTGTTGGATGTTTTGTTAGTTAACATTGACACAGGAAGAGCATCTGTCTATTTGCATGCACGCATATATCAGTCCAAAGAAAAACAGTTGGTGATTATAAGGAGAAGCAGCATAAACCCAAGTATTCAACTTCAAAAAAGGCCTGTAGCCCCTCTGTTCATCTTATAGCTTGCTCTGGTGGGGGGAGGAGGTTGGTAAATCTCCAAAGGAGCAGCTGTAATAGAGTTGTTTCTTAAGTTCTAGGCCAGGGATTGGCAACCTTTGGCACGCAGCCCGTCAGGGAAATCCGCTGGCAGGCCAGAACGGTTTGTTTACCTGCAGCATCTGCAGGTTCAGCCAGTCGCAGCTCTCAATGGCCGTAGTTTGCTGTTCCAGGCCAATAGGGGCTGTGGGAAGTAGTGGCCAGCACATCCCTCAGACCACATCACTTCCTGCAGCCCCCATTGGCCTCGAATGGCGAACCGTGGCCAGTGGGAGCTGCGATCAGCTGAGCCTGCGGACGCTGCAGGTAAACAAACTGTCCTGGCCCGCCAGCGGATTTCCCTGATGGGCTGCATGCCAAAGGTTGCCGTGCCCTGTTCTAGGCTGTGAGAGAAAGATACTGGTAAATTTGTCCCTGCTTTCAGGTTAGGCAGCTGTCCACTGTGTGTAAATAGCAATGCCTTTTGTTCAGTTCAGCTGCTAGTCTTACTGACAAGATAAAGCACACCTGGGTGTATTTTCCTGTCTGATGTAATAATAGTTTGCTCTTTGTGATCCAGGTGTTCAACAACATTCTGCAGGAGTGTGGCTTGCAATGTCACGGGGCCTCAGCCACACCCCAGAAACTGGAAGAAAGAGTCAAAGTGACTCCTAGTGCCATGCCTCTCCAGGTGCAGTTATTGCTGTAACCTTTCCCTCTGTGTACATCGTTTATTTTGCTAAGCCAACCACAGACTGTTAACCCTGCATTGAGTTTCGAGATACTTAGGTCTCATTCAGCATATGGTTCCTAGTCATTGTTTCAGTGCTTATCATGTGACTCAGAGTTCTGTATTCTTTGTTCTTCTATTCATTTTGGGTTGCCTTTCCTCCCCATAAATGGTGCTGTGACCTTTATCTGCTTTCCTTTCCAACCCTGCTAGGCAGTGTGAAAGGGCATATTGCGAAATAAAGCAATAACTGAAAAGCTGCAAAATAGCTTTATGATGTTGATCTTGCATTTATGTAGCCCCTTCCTTCAAAATTATCACATGTATAGTGGTGGTGCTAGGTGCTGTACAAGCACATAGATGTAAATCTCCAGGCACTTAAACTGTACAAACCATAAATAGGATCAGTTTTCAGACTGTGAGGCACACTCCCCAGAAGGGGCATGATGAGATTATCGGGGACACAAGGTGGGTGTGGGGTTTCAGCTGGCTAAGTGTCTGGGAGAGGGGAACAGCAGGGAGAGCACAGAGGGGGTCCCGGTGGTGATGGAGGAGTGCAGGTCTACCCCAGACTCACACCACGCTAACTTGCCCGGTAGCAGCCACTTCCTCCCCTCTCTGACTGCTGGGGACTCCCTGCGTGCTGGCCCCGCTGCTACTCTGCCCATATGCCTGGCTGGCTACAGCTCCATGTGCTTTTAAACCCTCTGATGCCTGCAAGAGTGAGGGGCTGTGGACATGGGGAAGGGAGAGTGAAGAGCCCTGGTGTGATCCACACCATGCTGCCATGGTGTCCTCTGGGGATGAAGCCAGCCATTTCCTGCTGCCACCTGAGTGTGAGCTGTCTGCTCCCCTCAGCCACTTCCTGCTCCGGAAGGGTGGACGTTGGGGGTGAGGTGGGGGCCTGTTATGTGACTCCCAGGTGGAAGGGGGAGCACAGCAAAGAAGTGTGGAAACCTCTGATATAGAGAAATCACTTTGACTGCCACTGAAAATGGACCATGTCAGCTCTTGAAGTGCAAACACTAATGCTGTGCAACCATTTGGGATAGATGGGGAAGAATACTGTATCCAGCTGGACTTCTAGAGGGACTTAATGAGGTAAATTGCCATTATGCAAAATGGGATTTGGCCAGGGCCCCCCTAAGTTAACAAAAGTGCCTTGGAAACTTTAATGAGCATAAGCAGTCAGATGCTTTCATTATGCCTTCTGAGGGAGGAAGGGTCTAGTATAGATGTTGCCCTAAATATTTGTGGACTATCGTATTTGTGCCATGAGCGTAGACTCTTTTCCCACCCTCGAAAGGGCAGCTTTTCCGTGAACTCAGTGCGTTAGCACTAGTCTCCGAATACTAGGCTGCCAGGACAACTCGATGTGATTTTTCCTCTCTTTGAATAATGAATAGTTCTTTCTCTACTAGGCATTGAAGGATATCGTGCTGTACTTGTGTGACACTTGCACTACCCTTTGGGCCTTTCTTGATGTCTTTCCCCTGGCCTGTCAGACCTTTCAAAAACATGACTTCTGTTCCAGGTACGTGTCTAGTCCCTGACAGCTCTGCGTCATGGAGTATAAATGCCGAGTGTGCTGTTTTTGTCCTTTCCCTTGACATTTATCATTAAAAGAATAGGCTGTTCAGTTTATTCTGATGGTAGAATAGTCTTTTGGTGAATAAAACAGGTTCACTACAGGAGATGCCCAGAGTTTCCCCAATTGAGGATTACCTTGGCAATTTACGAGGAGGCTGGATTGTACCTAATTTCCATAAAATGAACCAGATTGCAGCCACTTCCTCAGTAATATTGCAATGTGTCCTATAAAGACGTTAGTATGCCATCTTGGTCTGGGTGGAGGCAGCACTGTGTATTGGGATCGATGGTCTCTGCGGGCTGTCCCTTTAACAAGGATGGGAGCAGCCACACTCTAAGTCAGTCACCTTGGGCACAACTGCATTGATTGTGGATATTGATGATGATGTAGATTTAAAAATATGGCTTATTACATTTGGTAAGATAAGAGATTTTAAGCTCTAAGAGGTGTAGGTTGCTGGAGGGGTATCCCCATTGTATGTGGTCATGCTATTCATGGGAGTCAGATTATTGGACTTGTGGTGAATGTTTAGACTGGCCAAACAGCTGCACTATGGTGTTTGGTAACCCAAAGGGAAAAAGCAGTTCTTAGTTCTGTTGTTGTTGTCTGAAATACACTAAAATGGCCCTGCCCTCTTTTAAGGGGACAGCTGCATTTTATTAATGCACTGTCAATCTAGACTAATCACTGGTTCTTTAGGGTATGGCAAGTGAATACTGATTTGCATGTGTCTCTTTCTGAGAATCTATAAGGTTTCTAAATCAGCCTCTAGTCACTCTTGCTGATCTTCTGTCTCCTGACCTAGAAGTATGAATGGGTTTCTGCTATGTTGTTAAACTGGTGTCCTTGAGGCATGTTGACATCTTGATATGAGACCAATTATGAGCAGTATGTGTGTATCCTCTGCACACCATTTTGCAGTCTTAGCCTCTGTACAAAGAACTATAAACCATCAGTTGTAAACCACTAGAAAATCATGAAGCAAACCCAGTTGTTTCTTGGTGTGGGCAAGTATATCTGCATCCTATGATGCTTTGTCTCTAGGTAAAAATGGTGTGTATGGGCTGTCTGGCTCTCAGAACCTGGTACTAGGCCAAAGTGGCTCCTTTGTTCACTCCCTCACTTCCCAAGATCAAAGGACCATGTGTTCTCTCTCCCTGCAAATGGGACCAAGCATGTCTGTCATCAGTCTAAGTCTCTGTGTCTAGCTCCTCTGATCTCTACAGTATTGGAAAGAGGAGATCTCACAGCAGTAAGAAAGGAGTTCAGTTTGGGTTCATCAGTCTGTCAACTCTCCATGGGCTGCAGATGTGTACGCAGGATGCTCTAGAGTAGTGCAGATCGTTTGCCTAGTCAGCAGCAGGATGCTTTTAAATCATCTCATTTGGCTGCAGCTGTAGCGTAAGGGCTGAACAGATCCTTAGGGAGCTGCTGTTTGCCAGCCTCATGTCTATTTACTTATGTTTCTGGGAATAAGCTATAATGAAACAAGGGTCAGAGCTGGAACTGTGAGGCTCAGACCTGGAACTGCTAGTAATGAGAGACTGAATATATCTGATTTGTCTTTTAGTGAAGTGTTTTAAAAACCTCTATTGACAGTTCTTGTTTTATTACATGTTTTTTCAGACTGGCTTCATTTTATGAACTCGCAATTCCTGAACTGGAATCTGCAATTAAGAGAAGGACATATGAGGATAAGAGGTAAAAAGTGGCAGAGAAGGTTCGCCTATTCTTTTCAGAGAGAACCACCCCCACAGCAAATTAAAACATTCTTTCCCCATCCACATCCAGGCCCTTAGTCTCTCTCTGCCTTTCTTGGCTTCTTCTCATGAGTCCTGAAGAAGAAGCTTTTCTGACTTGAAAAAAGACTCTTTCCCACCTGGTGGGATTTTTAATTACCATATGTACTCGTTCATTAGCCTGTTTGTTTATAAGCCGACCCCCCAAGATGGTTGGGTAAAAATAAGAAAAACTGTGTGACCCTTTCGTGAACCGACCCTATATTTCAGGGGTTGGCAAACTTTGGCTCCTTGCCCAGTAGGGTAAGCCACTAGCAGGCCTGGGCGTTTTGTTTACCTGGAGCGTTCACAGGCACGGAACCCGTCAGCTCCCAGTGTCCACGGTTTGCCATTCCTAGCCAACGGCAAACTGCAGACACTGGGAGCTGAGGGCTCCGTGCCTGCAGACGCTCCAGGTAAACAAAACAACAATGTATTAGATATTCAATTCAATGATTCCATAGAGTTTAAAATCATCAAATTTTGGTGTAAACCCATTTATAAGCCGACCCCTGCTCTTTGATGCGTTATATTTTTACCAAAAATATTCAGCTTATGAACGAGTATATATGATAAATCCTTTTCTACTTGCTAGGTAGAGGCACTGCATAGTGCACTATCCCGAAGTAGATGCATCCTAAGCCTGTAATAAAGTGCACGCATGTAAAAGAGCCAGTACGCTTCCATTCATAGATTTGCCCCAGTGTGTTTGAAAGCAAGAGTTCTTCCTAAGGTGGTTTAAATACCATTTGCTTAGCTAGTGAGAACCAAGGGTAACAGTGTTTAAAAAATGTTTATAGAGCAACTTTGTTTAGAATATGTATTCAAACTGATTGTGAAATGGTTCTGTCTGGCTCCTTGCAGCAGAGACAAACTGGGGGCTTGTTTACATGAACAGTTAGACCAGGTTCTCAAACTTTTGTACTGGTGACCCCTTTCATGCAGCAAGCCTCTGAGTATGACCGCCCATAAATTAAAAACACTTTTTTATATTAAGATTATTATAAATGCTGGAGGCGAAGCAGGGTTTGGGGATGGAGGCAGACAGCTCGCAACCCCCATGTAATAACGTTCCGACCCTCTGAGGGGTCATGACCCTCAGTTTCAGAACCTCTTAGAGCCTGTCAAATTGGAGTGTGAATCTACCCCATACTGGCCTGCTGGAGTCTGTCTGTGCACCCTGCTGATGTGTTTAACAGTTTATTAGAGCGCTTAGATCTAGTTTCTTTTCAAAGAGGACTAGCTCCAAGTGCTCTAACAGACGGTTAACACAGGTCAGCAGGGTGCACAAGGTCAGTTAAAGTGTGGCAGGCTAGTGCGGGGTAGATTCACACCCCAGTTCACCCTGGTCTAATTGTTCATGTAGACAAGCCCTAAGCATTCAAAATGGCTCAGCTAATACAGATTCTTCTCTAAAGTGAGCAAGGCCCAAGCCACAGAGATGTTTTTTTTTCTTGCATTGAGACTAACTCCATGCTCTCTCTCTCTGAAGCTTACTGGCTGACTTGTGGAGGAGGCTTTCTCATTCCAGGAAGAAGGTGGTGGAAATCTTTCATATTCTCATTAACCAGATCTGCCTCCAGCCCATCTTAGAAAGCAGGTACAGGCACTTTATATGGGTGAGACTGCAGGGTCTACTGGTAGGGTGCTGTCTTTAGGAGTTACCCAATTGCTTAATTGCTCTGTTGAAGAGAAGAGTCCTGAGATTTCCAGCCTTACTGATAAATTATTATTTATGATTTATATTGGGGTAGTACCCAAAGGCCCCATTGGGATCAGAGCCCTGTTGTGCTGGGTGCTGTACAAAGATCTAGGCTGAAACTGTCCCTGATCTAAAGCATTTACAAACTGGGCTTTGTTTTGACCCCTCTAGAGTGGATAAGGCCATGTCCTAGTGAATATGTTTATACTGGCTATGGGTTATGTTGTGACTTCTAGGCTAGTGCTTAGATATCATGAGGCTAAGCAGTTTAGCAACACCTAAAATACATAGAAATCCACATTGTGTCGTAGCTCATTGAAAAGAATGTCTTTAAATCTAGATATGGATGCTTTTGCCCTTATTCCATTTTCAGTGAAAGTGAAAAGCTAGTGTGTAACGGTCCTCATCCCTAGATCTCCAAGTGCTGTACAAAGGGGGGTGAGTATCCCCATTTAACAGACGGGGAAACTGAGGTGAAGTGACTTACTCAGGGCCACGTGTGCTGAGTCACGAGAAGGATCCAGACCCTGGGACTTCTAGGCCAGTCCCCTTTCCATTAGACCATGCTGCCTTTACACTGTTGGAATAAATGTTTGTAGACAGCCTGCACTGAGCTGTTGATGTCACTGCAGCTCCTCTGATACTTGAATACTGATCCCAAATTATCATCAGTACAATCTGTCGAAGAAGATGATGCTCCGGTGGTTGAGGTGGAGCTGAGTTCAGTTTCCTATGTGACCTTGGGCAAGTCACTTAGCCTCTCTGTGCCTCAGTTCCCATCTGTAGAACAGGGATAATAGTCCTGCCTTTCCTCAGACGATAGGTGCATTGAAGATTGTGAGTGCTCACATACAGTACTGTGGTAATGGTTGGGGGCCATATTAATACCTTAGAATTCAGAAGTTCTCAAACTTCACTGCACCATGACGCCCTTCTGACAATAAAAATTACTACATGACCCCAGGAGAGGGGACCAAAGCCTGAGCCCATTTGAGTGCTGCTGCCTCAGGCGGGGGGACCAAACTGAAGCCCAACCTGAGTCTCATTGCCCAGGGCTGAAGTCTTTGGGCTTTGGCTCGGTCCTGGGCCCCAGCAAGTCTAAGCCAGCCCTGGCAACTCCATTAAAACGGGGTTGCGACCCACTTTGGGGTCCTGATCCACGGTTTGAGAACCGCTGCCTTAGGTAGATGGCAGCAACAGCAGCAAATGTCAGAGCTGGGTTGTCGTGGAGTTGACACATCCTGCTTCTAGAGGAGTATCTGTATAGCATCAATACACTGGCAGGAGCATTCTGTGAAGAGGTGGCTCTCAGCCATCACATCAGTTTGACTTCTGTGGTGATGCCCAGTGCAGCGGGACCAAGAGGACTTTGAGACTGTTCAATAAAGTGGGCTTTGTTTGCAATATGCCCTCACACAGGTGAGCAAAAGAGAGATCTCACATTGTCTGGGAGGTTCTGTGCCATAACCTCATATGGAAGGAAGCCAGTCTTGCAGGAATCTCAATGTAATTAGGAGTATAAGTACCTGCCCCTCCCCTCCCCTCCTCACTCTGTTTTCACTTCTTTTTGGGCCATGCACTGCAATCTCACTTGCCTTCCAGTATGGTTTCAATCCTATCAAAAGTCCTGTTTCCTAAAGACCAAGTTCAGCTTGTGAAGTCTGGTTCAGTTTCACGATTTGCTGCTTTTTAAAACTACAGGTCTCAAAAAATCCCACTGGAATGAAATCTGTTGAACAGTGGGATTTGCTGTGAGGTACGTGTGGTCGTCACGTGTGACAGACATGGCTAGAAAGGCAGGTCATGGAGGTTCAGAAGGAGGAAAGTGGTAATCTCAAAAGTACAGCTCTGAATTCTATTTCTCACTGTTCCGTGGCATTGTCTCTTACAGCTATGAGAATATTCAGCCCTTTATTGAAGAGTTTCTGCAGATCTTCACCTCAGTGCTTCAGGAGAGGAGGTAAATCCACAGAATGGGACCCAAAGGAGGAATAACTGTCCTTCCATATCTGTTTCCAGCACTAAAAGTGCAGAAGACATTGGTATATGAGGGACTTTGATGCATGTGGGAATTAGAAATCTTTCAGTCTAATCAGGAAACGTTTTATGAGAGAGAATTATAACAAGCTTTATTGTAGTGTTGCAGAGGATGCTGTGTGGTGCCAGAGACTGTTATAATGCTTTGCATTTCTTTAGCACCTCTTGCTGGAGGCTCTCAAAGTGCTGTGTGTATGTTAATGAATTAACCATCACAGCTACCTTGTCAGGTTAGACATTTATTTATCCCTAGTCTACAGATGGGGAAACCGAACCACAAGATTAAGTGACTTGTCCAAGGAGACACAGTGAGTCAGTGGCAGAGCTGAGAATCAAACCCAGATTTCCTAACTCCCCAAGGTCAGGTGTTTTAATCACAAAATCTTGCTCCTCTCTAGCTGGGCATTGGGTCATTGAAGGGTCACAGCATCATGTTGAGGGTTATAATTGGCTGTTGCAGTGTGGGGAGGTTGACTGGATTATGATGGAATACAAAACTAGGCCTGGCAATAGACACTGGAGTTTGTTTCTGGGTGTGAGATGAAGTGTCTGCAAGGTCGTGGGGTTCATGACTGCGTGATGATGAGGTTACAGCAGCACATTAAGGATTGCAGCAGGGAGTTTTGCAGTTCATTCACTCCTCAGTTTGACTGATATGCTTGCTTTTGTGTTTTCAGGTTTCTTTGTGACTATGATGAGCTGTTTCCTGTCGCAGATGATGTGAGTCTGCTTCAGCAGGCATCCTCTGCCTTGTATCCTTTTCTCTCAGCAGGTGGACACTGCACTGTGTTTTTAAAAAGCTAGTGGCTGTTGACTGTCTATACTGGCACTCTCACACTTGCTACCTCTGATTAAGCTGCACCAGTGCCAGCAATGGTAGGGAAGCTGTTAGAAAAAAGCCTAGTGTACGCACAGATTTGGAGTCCTCAAAGAACACATAACTACTCACATGTGCTTCTGAATAGGCAAATCTGGACTAGAGCACAGAGAAATGCCCTTAATGCAGCCTTGTAGGGATGACACCCGGACAGCATATATCCTCCAAGCCGTGGAAAGTGCCTGGGAAGGTGTGGAGAGGAGAAAAACACAAGTCGTTAAAAGCCCACCTCCACCAATGGTATCTGATGGAGCTTCAGCAATGGTGGAAAATGCTGCTAAGGACTCAGAAGGGCTTGATGATGCGTACAATTTGGAGTATGATGTGAGTATGGAGCTGCGTGGACAGGGAGGGTAACGGTTCTTTTCTACCATCTCCACTTAACTGATTGTGCCTTGGTGCAGTGAGAAGTTTGTTTGTTTCCTTGGGTCTTAGGCAATGACTGTATTCCAAATCCAAATGGATCAATCAGAACTGAATTGCTGCCACCTGTTCAGTGCAGCATGATGAATAAGCTTGGGAATGAGACAAACTGGGTTCTATTTGTGGTCCTGCCACTGGTCTTGGACAGATGGCTTAATTCCTTTTGTCTTGGGTTTCCTATCGGTGTAACCCACCTAGTACTCATATGGCTCCCACCACTGATGTATCTGAGCCCTTCACTTGTTTGTAAATCATTTTGAGGAGAAGAAGGTGATCGGGGAGAGTCAACATGGATTCACCAAGGCAAGTCATGCCTGACCAAGCTGATTGCCTTCTATGATGAGACAACTGGCTCTGTGGATATGGAGAAGGTGGTGGATGTGATATATCTTGACTTTAGCAAAGCTTTTGATACTGTCTCCCACAGTATTCTTACCAGCAAGTTAAACAAGTATGGATTGGATGAATGGACTATAAGGTAGATAGAAAGCTAGCTTGATTATCATGCTCAAGGGGTAGTGATCAATGGCTTCATTTTTAATTGGCAGCCGATATCAAGCAGAGTGCCCCAGGAGTCAGTCTTGGGGCTGGTTTTGTTTGACATCTTTATTAATGATCTGGATGAGGGGATGAATTGCACCCTCAGCAAGACTGCAGATGACACTAAGCTGGGGGGAGAGGTAGATACGCTGGAGGATAGGAGCAGGGTCTAGAGTGGCATAGACAAATTGGAGGATAGGGCCAAAAGAAATCTGATGAGGTTCAACAAGGACAAGTGCAGAGTCCTGCACTTAGGAAAGAAGAATCCCATGCACCTATACAGGATGTGGACCGAGTGGCTAAGCAACAGTTCTGCAGAAAAGGACCTGGTTTTCAGCAGGTTACAGTGGATGAGAAGCTCGATATGAGTAAGCAGTGTGCCCTTGTTGCCGTGAAGGCCAACGGCATATTCCGCTGTATTAGTAGGAGCATTGCCAGCAGATCAAGGGAAGTGATTAATCCCCTCTATTCGGCACTGGTGAGGCCACACCTGGAGTATTGTGTCCAGTTTTGGTCCCCTCACTACAGAAGGGATGTGGACAAATTGGAGAGAGTCCAGCGGAGGGCAATGAAAATGATTAGGGGGTTGGGGCACATGACTTACGAGGAGAGGCTGACGGAACTGGGATTATTTAGTTTGCAGAAGAGAAGAGTGAGGGGGGATTTGATAGCAGACTTCAACTTACCTGAAGCGGGATTCCAAAGAGGATGGAGCTAGGCAGTTCTCAGTGGTGGCAGATGGCAGAACAAGAAGCAATGATCAGAATCATAGAATCTCAGGGTTGGCAGGGACCTCAGGAGGTCATCTAGTCCAATCCCCTGCTCACAGCAGGATCGATCCCCAACTAAACCATCCCAGCCAGGGCTTTGTCAAGCCTGACCTTAAAAACCTCTAAGGAAGGAGATTCCACCACCTTCCTGGGTAACCCATTCCCGTGCTTCACCACCCTCCTAGTGAAAAAGTTTTTCCTAATATGCAGCCTAAACCTCCCCCACTGCTACTTGAGACCATTACTTCTTGTTCTGTCAATCTGGTCAAACAACAACACAGAGATCAAGATCCTAGAGCCACCTCTTGAGAAACATTGAACTCACCCGTATGATACGGGACGTTGAAGAGGGGCAGCTTTCAGAATTTACTTAAGCTTCGGTAAAATTCTTCTCTTTCTGCAAACTAAATAATCTCAGTTCCCTCAGCCTCTCCTCATAAGTCATGTCTTCCAGCCACCTAATCATTTTTGTTGCCCTCCACTGATTCTTTCCAGTTTTTCCAGAACTGCTGCCTAGCCACTTGGTCCCTAGTCTATACCAGTGAATGGGATTCTTCCATCCTAAGTGCAGAACTCTGCACTTGTCCTTTTTGAACCTCATCAGATTTCTTTTGGCCCAATCCTCCAATTTGTCTAGGTTCCTCTGTATCCTATCCCTACCCTCCAGTGTGTTTACCTCTCCTCCCAGTTTAGTGTCATCTGCAAATTTGCTGAGGGTGCAATCCACACCATTCTCCAGATCATTAATGAAGATATCGAACAAAACCGACCCCAGGACCGACCCTTGGGACACTCTGCTTGATACCGGCTGCCAACTAGACATAGAGCCGTTTATCACTGCCCGTTGAGCCCGATGATCTAGCCAGCTTTCTGTCCACCTTATAGTTCGTTTGTCTAGCCGATACTTCTTTAACTTGCTGGCAAGAATACTGTGGGAGACCGTATCAAAAGCTTTGCTAAAGTCAAGGAATAACACATCCACTGCTTTCCCCTCATCCACAGATATCAAGTTGCAGTGGGGGAGGTCTAGGTTGGATATTAAGTAACAATATTTCACTAGGCGGGTGGTGAAGCACTAGAATGGGTTCCCTGTGGAGGAGGAGGAATCTCCATCCTTAATGGTTTTTAAGGCCCAGCTTGACAAAGCCCTGGCTGGGATGAGTTGGTGTTGGTCCTGCTTTGAGCAGGGGATTGGACTAGATGACCTCCTCAGGTCTCTTCCAACTCTAATATTCTGTGATTCTATGATATACCTGATAAGTATTATTTGAGGAAAAGAGCCTGTAAAATATCCCAGCTCTCTCAGATTCAAAAAGCTGAATACCTAATTCTGTACTTGATGGATTCTGCCTAGTGCCCCATTTGGGTTCTATTCTGATAACCCTAAAATCTTTGCCCCGGTTTCCATACACACAAGCCCTCTCTGTATTGTGATCTCTTTTCAGTAATTAACCCCTTGTGTTTGGTATGTATAGTGTGCTGGAGCAGCTGCAGCACCCACTGCCAAGGTCTCGGGGGTGGAGTTGGATTCTTTGATCTCTCAAGTGAAAGATCTGCTGCCTGACCTAGGGGAGGGCTTCATCTTGGCCTGCCTGGAGGAGCACAGCTACAGGGTAGAGCAGGTGATAAACAACATCCTGGAGGATAGGCTGGTGCCATCCCTGGACAAACTGGAGCGAACAATGCCAAGGTGGGGATGAGGTTTCAGTATGTTTGATGTTGTTTTATTTCCAGTTGTGGATTGTTAAAGGGACTGTTCTGCGTGATGGTTACTAACCACTCTGTGCCTGGGAAACAGAATGAGCTTGTGTTTCCCTCAGCAGGTAGCTGCAGTGGGAGCTGCTCATTTCTGTCTGCCGCTAAGCCTCAGTCCTGCCTCTTCCTCTGTTTCTCTGCAGAAGCCAGAGATTTTTTCCAGCCTGAGTTGTACAACAGAGGCTGGGTCATGTGTTATGAAGTGACACAAATGGTTGTCCATTGGACGCTAAAATGAGACCTGTCAAAATCATGTCATGGAGGATAACAGCTTAGTCCTGTACTGGGCAATAGTGCCACCACTCTTATACAGCAAGCCCCAAATCCTGCAAAAGTTACTAATTTGCTGCAGATGGCTATGGTGTGGTCCTTCATGATTAAAATCCCACCAGTCCTGCATGAAGGGAGTATCTTCAAAGAAGCTAAGGGTATGTCTACACTACAAAATTAGATCAAATTTATAGAAGTTGTTTTCTAGAAATCGTTTTTATACAGTCGATTGTGTGTGTCCCCACACACAATGCTCTAAGTGCATTAAGTCGGTGGACTGCGTCCACAGTACCGAGGCTAGCATCGACTTCCAGAGCTTTGCACTGTGGGTAGCTATCGCACAGTTCCCGCAGTCTCCGCTGCCCTTTGGAGTTCTGGGTTGAGATCCCAATGCATGATGGGGCAAAAACAGTGTTGCGGGTGGTTCTGGGTACATTTCGTCAGGCCCCACTCTGCCATTGCTTTCATGAAAGGAGACAATTGTTTGCGCCTTTTTTCCTGGGTTACCTGTGCAGATACCATACCACGGCAAGCATGGAGTCCGTTCAGCTCTCTGTCACCGTACATCTCCTGGGTGCTGGCGGATTTGGGACTGCATTGCTACGCCACAGCAGCTCATTGCCTTTTGGGAGCAGACAGTGCATCACAACTGGTAGCCATTGTCATTGTACTCCTGGGTGCTCTTTTAGCTGTCCTCAGTGAGGTCAGTCAGGGGTGCCTGGGCAGACATGGGAGTGACTCAGCCAGGTCATTCCCATTTTCTGCCGAGCAGCCAGGAGATGATGATGGCTAGCAGTCGTACTGCACCGTCTGCTTAGATGGAGTGGATCAAAACAAGAAATTGACCTGCAAAGTGCACATCACGCTGATGAGCTCTGCATGGTCACCTGTGCTGATCAGCTCACCATGCTGTCCAAACAGGAAATGAAATTCAAAAGTTTGCGGGCCTATTCCTGTCTATCTGGCCAGTGCATCTGAGTTGAGAGTGCTGTCCAGAGCAGTCACAATGGAGCACTCTAGGATAGCTTCCAGAGGCCAATACCGTCGAATTGTGTCCGCGTTACCCTAAATTCGACCCAGCAAGGCCAATTTCAGAGCTAATCCCTTTGTCGGAGGTGGAGTAAAGAAATTGATTTAAAGAGCCCTTTAAGTTGAAAAAAAGGGCTTTGTCGTGTGGATGGGTCCAAGCTTAAATTGAGGTAACACTGCTAAATTTGACCTAAAATTGTAGTGTAGACCGGGCCTAATTCAAGTGGAATTCACCCTGCAGGGCAGAGTAGTTAAATTGTAAGTTACTAGAATTGTACTCTCTGCAGAAATTGAATTTAAGCAAGGAGAAATGAGAAATTACAATTCAAATCCACTTTTATCAGAGTCCACAGAGCTGCCTGGCCTCTGCTGCTTTCTGTATGTTGCATGTGGGGGCTTAGGAATCATAATCAGCAATGGAACCTGCTTGTTTTTAGCTGCTTTGCAGCTGTAGAATGTGCATGTACTACAGCAGCAGTTTCCTACTGTGATTCAGGGTGTGAATGCAGCAGAGAATCCTGTGGCACCTTATAGACTAACAGAGGTTTTGGAGCGTGAGCTTTCGTGGGTGAATACCCACTTCGTCAGACGCAGGTAGTGGAAATTTCCAGGGGCAGGTATATATATGCTAGCAAGCAAGCTAGAGATAACGAGGTTAGTTCAGTCAGGGAGGGTGAGGCCCTGTTCTAGCAGTAGAGGTGTGAAAACCAAGGGAGGAGAAACTGGTTCTGTAATTGGCAAGCCATTCACAGTCTTTGTTTAGTCCAGAGCTGATGGTGTCAAATTTGCAAATGAACTGAAGCTCAGCAGTTTCTCTTTGAAGTCTGGTCCTGAAGTTTTTTTGCTGCAGGATGCTATGCCCAGTCATACTCCAGAAAGGCATTAGCTGACTGTGTGTGGTATGTTGTTCAGCAGTGATGCACTTTAAAAAAAAATGCAATCTTATCTGAACAGAGACTGTATAAAATGGTGGTTTTGTACATAACAATCTGCTTTTTATTCTCTTTTAATCAGATCTGCTGATTTTGCTTGCACAAACTACTTTTTATTTCTGTTAGCACTGCAGAGCTAACACACTTATGGGACACTGACTGGATTCTGTTTTGCTTCATGCATCATCAACAAAACTGTCAGCTAAGCGGCAAAGGCAGAATTGTGATTCCTGGTGATCTTAGAACACAGCTGACTCTTTTCAGATTTCAGGCTGAGTATACAGCACCAGAAATAATAAATTGAAAGATAATCCTCTTTTGACTCGTAAATTGAACAAATGTAATCTGGAAATATTTGAGACAGAATGAATAAGGAACCATAGAGAGATCTACCTTCTGAAACCATCCGTGACAAATGATTGGGATTTCCTCCAGAAAGTAGCCCAGTACATACATACAGTGGTGACTTTACCAAGTCACTGCTGAGCATAATCATGCTTCAGTATTGAATACTCTAGTTTTGTCCATTCTTAAAAGAAGGATTTTCTCCCCTTTTTCCTAAATGGGTTTGAGCCTCCCCAGGAAGATCAACCACATGGTTTCAGACCTCTGTTCTAGATCACCATCGTATTGGATGTTAACTGGGGCTGTGAAACAGAAAATGACCGGAGTTATTGCAATCTGATGCTGTTCAGTTTTGTACTTTGTGCTGCTGTGTACAGTTAAGGGATTGATGGAGTAATAGAGATCATGGCATGATGCACATTCACTGAGAGAATGTGGCCCTTCTTAGCTTTATCTCAGCGGCTTCTGTTCTGTCTCCTTTTTAACAGGCAGGTGAAGACAGAACCAACCCCTCTGGTGACTTCTCGATACAACATCTTCCAGGATGATGAGTTTGATATATTCAGCAGGGACTCAGTTGACATGTCCCGGGTACAAAAAGGCAAGAGGTGCGTATCACAGCTTCAATCAGTTCTTTTGGACAGGATGATATAAATGTCCATGGACTTAGAGCAATAAATTCCATTAAGAAAATCCCATTACAGTCCTCTGACAGTATATTTGTATGTCTGAGGCCAACTGGTAGAGTTATTTTCCTGATCACTTGTCCACAAGCAGCTAAGGCTAGAGATTTGATTGGTTTTAACAAGAAAACATCATTGTCCCAATTTTGGGGCTGTGATCTCATTCTCAGCTTGTAGTGTTTGACACTACTGTGCCAGACTCACTTTTGACATCTGACTCTGATTTGGTTCTTTTATGTTTCGTTTTCCTTTTTCCATAAAAGTGCAAGGCCACTACTGCCACCAGTCTGAGATTTGTGAGTCAGAAATGAAGCTAGATAAAATTTGTTTCAAATTCAAGTACAGATATCAATAATGTCCATCTGTTTTGAAATCTAGCTCAGATAAAACAATCTCAATAATCTAGTTCCTCCACTGGTAGTTCCTGTCTCTATGAAAGTGCATTGCCTCTGTTTCTCACATCTCTTAGCAGGCCGTGCTGTGTCCTGTACTTTGCTTGTTTAACCCAGTGCTTTTGGTATTACCCTCTGCCGATTCAGGCTGATGGGAGGTTTCCCCTCAAAAGCCCAACAGAGTGGTTTGATGTGTCCCAGGCATTATTCAAACATTTCTTTTAAATCAGCCAAGCCTGTATGTGGACCTGTCTTTAGATGTATAAATAGCTGAGAAATGAAAGATTGATTTGTAAATTAATCTGTCTGGCAGTGGCAGTATCAGCTAAGTTTGCAGCTCCAAGACTGTAACAAGTATTGGAGGAAAGGTGGGTGTGCTAATATCTTTTGCTGGAGGAAAGTCAGTTCCCCCTTACGTCCAATCAGACTGTGATTTGCAGCAGCAAGTAGTCAAATAACAGCTTTTTTTTACTACAAATTCTACTCTGGCTTGGCTGTGTCAAGCTGTCCTGCATATAATAATCTGCTCTTTATACTCAAGAGAGTGAGGACCAACCTGAGAGCAGACTGTTAAGAACCAGGGCACAAACTTCAAATTGGTTGAGTTCTAAACTTAGATTTCACCAACCAATTATCAAATGTAAACTCCTCAGGCTCTGTAACAGCCTGAACATGAAATCACAGGCAGTCCCCTTGGATACTCTGGTCTTGCCACCAGGCAAGACTACCTTTGTGATAGATGGTCCCTTGCACCAAGTATCACAGTAGTATTTAGGACAGGTCCACACTTAAAACGCTGCATGTGCACCGGTGCAGCTGTATCACTGCAGCACTCAAGTGAAGATGCTTCTACCCCAATGGGAGAGCTTCTCCCATTGGCATAGTTAATCCACCTCCCCGAGAAGCAGTAGCTATGTTGATGGGAGAAGCTCTTCCATTTGACATAGCGCTGTCTACATGATGGCAGGGGGCGATAAGTCAGTATAACTATGTCACTCAGGCTGTGGATATTTCACATCCCTGAACAACCTAGTTATACTGCCACAAGTCTGCAGTGTAGACCTGGCCTTAGGCTGCTCTTTGGCCCAAAGGACAGTTGCTTACCTCAGGCAGTTGCACCTTAGATCTCACACCAAAGACAACGCTCGTAGTCAGTCCTATAATATATATATAGATTTAGGAAAGGGAGACATCAGTTATTTAAAAGGTTAAAGCAGGTAAACATAGGTACACACAAATTAGTTCCAGTTGTAAGTTTCAAAAAGTTGTAGAAGCTTCTATAATAAGCAAGATCTCTATGTCCTTTTAAGGCTAACCCAGGCTGAGCATTGGGCATCTTTTGCTGATGTCTAGTATCCTTGCCTGCCCCCAGCCACCTCCTCAAGTCTCAGCAGCAGAAGTTAGGGGGTTTTATTCCCTTCCCCCATCCGCTTCGAGCTGCTGCTTCCAGCGATGAACTCAGCTGATGGGAGGAATTCACTTGCAAGACTCATCTTCCTGAGGTGGGAGGGGTGGAGAGTAAACAACAAAGTTGTTGGTTCTCTTCGAATGTTCCACTCTGATCTGCCTGGTGTCAGTGGGGCAGGATAGCTCACCTTCTGGTGGAGACCAGCCTTTCACACTGATCAATAGCTCTCGTCTGTCTGAGAAGAGGTGGGTGATGGAATACCTTATATTGGACCAACTTCTCACCTGTCTTGTCTCTCTAATATCCTGGGACCAACGTGACTACAACTACATCTCTTCTGTCTGGTGACTTACACAGTTATCAAGGCTTGTAGCGCAAATGCTCAAATATCACCTACAATCTGGGTTACAGATGTTCTAAGTGATTCCAGCTATGTATTTGTCAGTACTGAAGCGTTGGGACTTTGACCTGAGTTGGCACCTGATCTGTCAGCATCACAGGCTGTCGAACAAAATTGTTGCTTGCCTTTCTGGCCAAAATACCTACCTTTGAACTGTCTAACTACTGCTGGAAAATCTCCAGCCTCAGGTTATGTCTGCACTAGAACTGTTACAGCAGCACTGCTGTAGCGATTTAAGTGTAGACATTCACTACAGAGTCAGGAGGGGTTTTCTTAGCGCAATAGTTAATTCACCTGCCTGAGAGGCGGGAGCTACACCAGGGGCTAGGTCGTCTTAACTGCACCCCTGAGTGATGTAGCTGGGTTGACCTAACTTCTTAGCGTGGACCTTGCCCCAGGTTATCCCCCATCCCTCCCTCTCCATTCGATCAAAGCACCAACAGACATCACATACATGTGAGACCCAGCATTGCTCTATGCCTCCTCTCAAACCATTCCCTGCTGGCTGATATCAGCTAGGCCAGTGGTCACCAACCAGACGATCGTGATCTCTGGTGGTGCAGCAGGGCTGCCACTAAGGCAGGGTCCCTGCCTACCCCAGCCCCACGCCGCTCCTGGAAGGGCCAGCACACCCCTGCAGCCCCTGGGTGGGAGGGGCACATGGCTCCGCGCACATCCCCTCTCTACAAGCCCTTCCCCCGCAGCTCCCATTGGCCACAGCTCCCCGTTTCCGGCCAGTGGGAGCTGCGGGGGCGGTGCTTGCAGGCAGGAGCAATGTGCAGAGGGAGACCGCTGCCTCCCCAGCCTGGTGGTGCAGTGGGGCTGCCGCTAAGGCAGGGTCCCTGCCTACCCTAGCCCCACACCGCTCCTGGAAGTGACAGCAGCCAGTGCAGCCCTGGGGGCGGGGAGGGCAGGGGGTCTCTCTGCGCACTGCTCCTGCCTGCAAGCACTGTCCCGCATCTCCCATTGGCTGGGAATGGGGAGCTGTGGACAATGGGAGCTGTGGGGGCAGTGCTTGTAGAGCGGGGAAGCCCCAGCCCTGACCCCCCTCCCAGAACCAGCACCCTGTACCCCCTCTTGCACTCCAACACTGTGCCCCAGCCAGGAGTCCTCTCCTGCACCCAAACTCCCTCCTTCACCCCAACGCTCTGCCTCAGCCCGGAGTCCCCTCCTGCACCCAAACTCCCTCCCAGAGCTTGCAACCCTCACCCCCTCCTGCACCCCAACTCCCTGCCCCAGGCTCAGGCCAGAACCACCTCCCACACTGCAAACCCCTCAGCCCCAGCCCAGAGCCTGCACCCGCTCCCAACCCCCTACCCCAGCATGGTGCAAGTGAGTGAGGGTGGGGGAGAGCGAGTGACGGAGAGAGGCGGGATGGAGTGAGCGTGGCGTGACTGGGGAAGAGGTGGGGTAGATCCTGGGTTGCCCTTAAATTCAAAGAGTGATCTTAGGTGTAAAAAGTTTAGAGACCATTGAGCTAGACCCATTCTTTTCTCATCTGTCTGTCAGCACATGTCTGTTGCTCATCTCAGCCCCTTCACCCTCCACCTTTCTGAGACAGGTCAGAGCTCTTGTGCTCTGCTGCTCCTTTAGTTCCCCATGTTGCCATGTCTGTCACTCTGCCTTCCTGGCTATGTCTTCACTGCAAAATAGGTGTGTTTTTTAGATCAGTTATAGCTAAGGCTGCGAGTTTGTCACAGATTCTGTGACTTCTGCAGCAGTTGGTGTGCCTGGCTCAGGGTCAGCTTAGGCAGCTCCTGTGCCAGGTGTACAGGCTGCTGCTGGGGCAGTCTCGGGCACCTGTGCCCCCAACCTCATCCCTGCAGCTGAGTTTGGGTGTGGGAGGGGGCAGGGGGTTGGGGCATGGGACAGGGTGAGGCAGGTGCTGGGCGGCGCTTACATGGGGGGCTCCCCAGAAGCAGCGATATCCGCCTTGCTCAGCTGGTAGGCAGAGGCGTGGCCAGGTAGCTCTGTGTGCTGCCTCTGCCCAGAGCAATGGCTTCACAGCTCCCATTGGATGTGGTTCCCCAAACCCCTGCTCTCTCCCACACCCAAACTCTGCTGCTACTTTGGGGGGAGAGGCGTGGAGCCAGGTAGGGAGCCTCCCGGCCCTGCCAACCCCTCCCTCCAAGCACCAGCTGAGGTCCCGGGCCACACGCCACCACCCACTTTTCACCTCCAAACAGCTGGACTGCCGTCCTCCGGGCAGCCCCCCCCACCAAGTTTTTTTCACTGGTGTTTTTAGTAAAAGTCATGGACAGGTCACGGGCCATGAATTTTTGTTTACTGCCTGTGACCTGTCCTTGACTTTTACTAAAAATACCTGTGACTAAAACATAGCCTTAGTTATAGCCCTTTTGATGGAAAATCCAAGTGAAGGTGGCTGTTGGTAGCTAATTGGGATCACCCATATACCCTCCACCTAGGGTTGACCTCGACTTGGTACATCGAGGTAAAAACTACAACGCCTTGTCTTCACTAGGAATTTACATCGAGATAGGTATGGTTTTACATCGAAACAGCTATTTTGTGGTGAAGACAGCCCAGGGCCACCCAGAGGGGGGAGCAAGTGGGGCAATTTGCCCCGGGCCCCACAGTATTCTATAGTATTGCAACTTTTTTTAGTGGAAGGGGCCCCCGAAATTGCTTTGCCCTGGGCCCCCTGAATCCTCTGGGCAGCCCTGAGAAGACAGCCTGTGTCTCCCCTGTTGTCCTTGGCTAGCAGGCAGAAAACTTGATACTTGCCCAGGCTTCTGGGCAATAGGGTTTTCTCCAGCCTCATCTAAGACCTGATTTAGGTCTCGATGATCTCTACTCTTTTTGCCTCCCTCCTTAAAACCAGAGGGATGTAATTGTGGTGCTTGCTCTTTATCTTATTAGAGTTCTGTTGTTGTTGTTGTTGAACATGATATTGCACCTGAAGACCATAACCTGGGCTGGGTCCCATTGTACTAGTTCAGAGTGGGCAAACTTATGGCCCAGGGGCCACATCGGGGAATAGAAATTGTATGGTGGGCCATGAATGCTCACAAAATTGGAGTTGGAGTGTGAGAGGGGGTGCAGGCTCTGGGTTGGGGCTGGGGATGAGGAGTTTGGGGTGTAGGAAGATGCTCTGGGCTGTGACTGAGGGGTTCGGAGGATGGGAGGGGGATCAGGGCTGGGGCAGAGGTGCGGGAAGGGGTGCAGGTTCCAGTTGGAAGTATAGGCTCTGGGGTAGGGCTGGGGATGAGAGGTTTGGGGTGCAGGAGGGTACTTCGGGCTGGGATTGAGGGTTTGGAAAGTGGGAGGGGTATTGGGGCTGGGGCAGGGGGTTAGGGCTTGGGGAGAGGCTCAGGTGTGCAGGCTCCAAACAGCACTTACCTCAAGCGGCTCCCGAAGCAATGGCATATTCCTTCTCTTGCTCCTTTGTGGAGGTACAGCCAGGCGGCTCTGCACGCTGCCCCATCTGCAGGCACCTCCTCGGCAGCTCCCATTGGAGCGCATTGGAGCTGGACTGGGGCCATGCTGCTGCTTCTGGGAGCCATGTGGTGCGACCCCGACCCAGCGCCCCGGCCGAAGCGGGGCTGAGCCTCGTGGTGCGACCCCAATCCAGCGGCCCGGCCGTAGCAGGGCCGAGCCACGTGGTGTGGCTCACAGGCTGGCTTAAAATGGCTCACGGGCTGTAGTTTGCCCACCCCTGTACTAGTTGCTGGACAAATGTATAATACAGTT
Organism: Chelonoidis abingdonii; assembly: GCF_003597395.2. Classification (NCBI taxonomy): domain Eukaryota; kingdom Metazoa; phylum Chordata; order Testudines; family Testudinidae; genus Chelonoidis; species Chelonoidis abingdonii. Next base: position 32,141,074 of record NC_133790.1, on the reverse strand, counting down.
AAACATTTAGGGGCAGGTACTGTTGGTCTAGAAGACCAGACGTAACAGGTGGATGAGACAAGCGAGCAGAGGGGGGTGAGATCACAAATATAATAGGGTGTGCACAATTCTTAGCCAATCAGTTGTAGTGATCACAGCTCTCCCCTGGCCCAGCTGTAATAACTAGCTCCCCTGGCCCCTGGAGCCCAAGTACGTTATCTCCGTTCTGTTCTTGAACTCTGTGGGACAGAAGAACAATCCCAAGGTCTTTCTAGAATCAGTGTCTAAGGCAGCTTATGTCAACACAACTACGTCAGTGTTTACACTGCAGCCTTGCTCCTGCGGATGCAAGTGCCCTACTGCACCGATATAATAACTCCACTGCCACGAGAGGCTTATGTCGGTGTAGTTAGGGTGTTGCAGTGTCTTACTTATATTGGCTGTTGCTGTTGACAAGAAAGCTGCTAGCAGCTCACACTGTCACCCCAGGGTGGATGCGGGCTTCCAGGTAAGGTCAGGCTGCCCCCTGGGCTCCTGGCTCCCTGCTCCCAGACGGGCTGTGCCCGCCCAGCTCCCTGCTCTTCGTCTCTGCTGGGAAACTGGCAGCCGTCTTGGCTCCAGGCACGGAGCTCTGCACTGGGAGCTCATGAGGCTACCTTACTCCCAGCGGGGAACTGAGAGCCTGGCAGGGGGAGGCGCAGCTGGGCTCCCGGCAGGGAGCTGAGAGCCTGGGGGCGGGTGCAGCCAGGTTCCTGGTGAGGAGCAGGGAGTCGAGAGCCTGGGGGGCAGCTGGGATCCCAGTGGGGAATGGAGACCTGTGAGCCCAGGGGGACAGCTGGGGTCCCAGCGGGCAGCTGCTTGTGGAGTTGAGAGCCCAGGCTCTCAGCCCCCCACACTGCCCTTCTTAAGTCGATGGAAACACTCCTGGTGAGGACGTGCACGACGAATGGGGGCAATGTGGACATAAACCACCACACACTGAAGTGGTTGTAAGTTGACCTATGTTAGGCATGGTCTACATTTAAAAGTTAGGTCAACATAGCTATCTTGGTCAGGGGTGTGAAAAAACCATCCCCTGACCGATACAGCTATGCCAGTCTAACCCCCAGGGTAAACACAACTCTGTTGCTGGAAGAATGGACATGTTGATGTAGCAAACTTGGTTCGGAGAGGTGGCATTCCTGCACTGAGGGAAAACCCCCTTCCGTTGGTGTACATTGCATCTACGCTATGGTGTCGTGCCAGTATAGCTATGCTAGTATAGTCTGCATAGTGCAGACACAGCTGCACTGAAGTACATAAGGCTTTGTTGCAAAGCCCTCATGTCATCTCAACAGGAAACAATTATCAAATGCTTAGTCAGCCTCATTGCTGAATACCAGCAGGAGCTCTTAGGCCAGCGTGGGCAGCACACGTGAGTAAAGCAAAACATTTGCAGAGTCATTTAGAATTGATTGCAATTAAATTTAAGCACAGCAACAGAAGCAGTGATTCGTGGAGTAAGGGGAAGCAAACATTATCTAATGTGGGGATTCTGAATAGGAATGGAATTAATGGTCAGGGCAGAGGATGATTTTCCCTATATTTGCAAGAATGTCACAGGAACCTGGCAATTCTTGATATACCTGTTCATCTGACAGGTTCCTCCACTAATAATAGGAAGAGACTATGCAGATTCTGAATGAATTCTGGATTCAGATGTGAATTCCTCCTCAGGCTTTGGGAGCTGCAGGTTGTCCCAAGTAGACTCAGAAAGGGATTTCCCCATAAGTCTGCAGTAAGTTCTCATATGTGGTTTACAGCCTCAGCATCACAAGGTCTTGATCACTGTACAGGACCAGTGGGTGCTCAGCATGTCTGAAAATCCAGCATGAGGTATCAGGTCCCTGTGCAACTGAGGAATGCTTCAGTGGCCGTATCTGAATATTGGCTGTATCCTCTGTGTCTTGATTTCCTTATCTATAATATGGGTCTAATATTACTTGCCTCATAGGGGTTGGATGAGGCTTAATTGATGGGTGTTTAAGTGATTTGAGGTGTATAGATAAAGTGCTACAGGAATGCAAAGTGGTGTTATTGTGGGGCTCTGATTTCCTGGCTGGGGCAGATCTCCCTGCTTGGTGTTTTGTTCTGCTGTCTTTTCCCCTCTGAATCCTGCTTTTCTTGCCCCTGCGTAGTGCAATACTCACAATCATCTCACTGTTACCTTGTGCTCTCCTCATCTGTCTGTGTGTGGTCAGCTGCGTTCTCATCCTCCGCGTAGGCTGGAAGCTCCTTGACTTGGGGGGAGCTGTACAGCACCTAGTGCAATGAAGCGCTGAGCCCTGATCTGTGCCTTTAGGTGCTAGTACTGCAATACAGATACTTAACCCCCATGAACCAGCACAGCTGCAGCCTGGTGTTACAGGGCACTGTGCACCTGGACCTGCTGCCCCTCAGCTGAGACAAGTTCCAGGCCCTGACCACTTGTCATTAGTCATGGTCCGTGGTACTTTTGGGGAGAGTTTGGTCCTGGTTGAGTAATTGCATTTGGCCATTCTTAAAATCTCCTCGGCAGTTTCCACTGGAGGTGGCAGTCTCCATTGCTGTTCTGAGCTGTTGCACAATCTTGCTGGGTGCTGTTAAACAGCTGTTTTCATTAGTGGGTCAGATGATCCTTTTGCATCTCCGTTACTTACCTCAGGAGAGGAGGCAGTGAAGCTTATGTTTGTGAGCTTCTTTGAGATGAAAGGTGCTAGAGCAGGATGAATAAAATGTAGTCACCAGATGGTGCTTAAATTTCCATTTATTTAAAAAATGCAGCTGTAAAGAGCAACTCTAAACTGCCTTTCTTTCTTTCTATCCCCTCCACTGATGTGCAGGAAGGACAAGGATACGACAAAGAGTTTACTGAATGACAAGCGCCTGATAGCTGAGCAGAAGGAACGCTACAGCCAGTACGGTGTGATTGTAGAGGAGGTCCCTGAGCAGGAGGGGGAAGCCCAGTTCTATAGGGTTGACTATGAGGATGAATACGACGACACCTATGACGGCAACCAGGTGGGGGCGAACGATGCTGACTCAGACGATGAGCTGATCAGTAGGAGGTGGGTACAGCATCTTTGGCCAGCAGGAAGAGGATGGTTGATGTGTCCTATAATCCACGTGTCTGCAACCTAGCACAGAGCCAGGTGCAAATGCTCGTCCTGCACACAGATCTCCACTGCCCATGCTTCTGCTGTCACCCCAAACAGACGGGCTTGGAGACACCTCTCTCCTCTTTCTGCTCCCAGTCTGGAGGAGGGGTTTCTGGGTCTCCCCTTTCCCCTGCTGGCCAGGGAGCTTCTCCCAGTCATGGGAACGGAGTTGTCATGCTCCCCCTTCCTCCTGTACCTCCTTTCCTTTCTCCATGTGTGGAACCAAATGCTGTCTGAGCTCAGTTTTAAAACCCGAGCAGGAGGCTTTGCTCAGAGAGGTTAAGCTTGTGCCGAGGCAGCACTTCACTCTGCACACAGAAGGGAACGCTGGTCATTGGGGACAGAGGGTGGGAATTGGCCTCTTATGCTTGTTTCTCCCCCCATCCCAATGCAGAAAAGCCGCTGGGCAAACAGTAAGAAAAAGCTGACCTCTGTTCTTGCTTGTTTGGCAAGTCTCTCCCTGCACCCTGGGCACAGGCTCTTCTGTGATCTAGTGACTAGAGCATGCAACTGAGAGTTCTGGGCTCCACTCCGCTGCCTCGGCATGTCACCATCACCTCTCTCTGCCACAGTCTCACCATCTGCAAAATAGAGCTAATACTAAGTTGGCTCCCAGGGGTGTGAGGGTTAGCTGAGAGTTGGAACTGCAAAACATTAATTCTAAGAGCATGGCTAGAGGTATGTTGGGAAAAAGAATGAGATTTTACAGACCATCAAGTATGCACACCCACTCTTTCTCTCTCTTTCTCCATCTTTTGGAAGCTAATAAGCTTAACATTTCTCTTGTGATTTACTGAGTAATTTTCCAGCTCTAACAGCATTTTCAGGAAGCAGGAATTGTACCATGTTAACAGGCAGTGATAACTCCATTTAAAACAAAATATTTCTCTTCTCTACTTTTTTCTTCTTTTGGAATATTCCTAAAGAGTTCTAGAGACCTGAATAAAAACTTTCTTACAGTTCACTTGTAACACATTGGGGCTTGATCTTCAGAAGTTGTGAGCACTCATCCTTCCCACTGGCTTTTCTAGGAGATCTGAGGGTGCTCAGCACTTCTGAAGATCAGGCCTGGGCGTCTGATATAAAACAAAGGCTGTTGTATTTTTGGTTCTAAGTTTTAATTTCCTTGGTGACACAACCACAGATTTAAAATCAAATGGAATCCTTTAGAAGAACTACATTAGAGCCAGAGATAAAGGGATAGTTTTTTTCTTCCTTGCTCCAGGCCCTTTGCGCTGCTTGAGGTGTGCAAAGGGGCCCTAAAGCGGATGGATTTTCTCCTGTGTGAAAGACTCCCCAGCAAAGCCAGCACAATGGGTGCAACTGAGAATCAATGAGACAATCTCTGACCAATCACAGCAGTTTTAAAGTGGGGACTGTTTTGAGCAGATACCTAATTTTAATATGGTGTGCACATAAGGTGAGTTGATATGCCTACATACAGCCCTCAGTCCCATCACTGTCTGTGTACTGAGGTGTAGAGAGAGTTAACCATCCAGTGCCATTGCTCTTTGCAAATGCTTTCTGGGTGGTCTCCTAGAGAAAGGCATGTTTTCTTTTGTGCAGCTCTGTTGTCCCTTGCATGTCTCAAGTCTTTTCTGCCTTTCTCCTCCCCCTTGCAATTCACCCAGTGCATGAAATGCCATCCTATCCCTGCCTCAAGGTGACACTGGATAGTAAGTGTTTTAAACCGTCCCTTTTTAATCTAGATTTGATAGATGTGAAAAGAACACTCCACAGAGAACTGAAGATGTGCGTATATAAAAAGGGAGAACTAAACCAAATACACAACCCCAGATTCATCCTAGGGTAGTGTTGCTGTCTGTCCAGGTTTTCCAGGGATCATCTCTTTTCTGAGGTAGCTGTCCCAAGAAATCTGTAAGGGAGCTCAGTACACACGGCCAACTGGCCGGTTTTATGGGCTCAGGATCATCCTGGATGTCTAGATTTATTTTTTTTTGTACATCAGAGGTGGCATCCCTACCTTAGAGTGGGTCTGAGGGAGATCTCCATTGACCTCTGTGGCATTGCAATAGGGCAGCACTTGACCCCTAATATATATGGTCCTACAGCTAGACCAAATGTACAGGTGGTGAAGTATTAAATATGAAATCAAGGATACATGTTCCACTAAGAAACTTTTCCCTATTAGTCAATATTCACCAATTGCAGATCTCCTGGAAGTCATTGGAACATGGCAAATTTGTCATTGGCTGCTCTCTTTTTCTCTAGATTTGCTAATTCAGTCCACTTGCTTTACAAATTAGGCAGGTCCATAAAAGCTGTGGATTTCACTTCTGTAAATCAGAATTGTCTTTAAAATATTCTAGTATCAGAATTGCCCAAATGAAATAGTACTGAATCTTTCACCTTTCTCTCTCAATTTCCCAGGCCATTTACCATCCCTCAAGTCTTGAGACCCAAAGGACAAGAGGAAGAGGAGGAGGAGGAGGAGGAGGTGGAAGAGCCTGAAAAGGAAACAACAAAGGTTACTAGCTTAATTTGTAGGCTGATGGGAATTGGCATTATGCTAAATTCTATTGTATGCCCTGTATATTTCACCTGTTGAAACCAGTGGCAGATTAATGATTTTGATGCCCCCAGCCCTGTATGAACTTGTTTTAGTTTTTTTACAAATTAGTTTGAACAGAATTGAATGTAAAAATCATTAAAAGAATTGAACATTTACAAGTTTTATTATAAATACAAGTACAGCAGATGCTCGCTTGAACGCGCATCTGTATAGCGCGATTTCGTTTATAACGTGGGACCATGCATGGATCCAAAATCCTGTGTTTAAGTGGGGGTCTGGTGCAGTTTAGGATTCTCGCGAGTGTGTTTACTAAATGGTGTTGCGCCGTCATTGGTGGTTTCAATACGCGCTATGATTGGTAGAATCATGACGTCACTGATGCCGCGATTACAAAAATGCTGCTATTATAAATTTGCTGCCCTAGGCCTAGGCGTTGTCGGCCTAGGTGATGATGCAGCGCTGGGTGAAGCCCTGACCAGTAACAGTGTGGAAAAGGTTTCCTCTTCCAAAGCATGAATCTGTTCACAGAGCATTGAGGCAGCTCTGCTTTTCAGAGTGACAAACTGCCGCAAGTTGGACAGTGAAGTGTCCCCCAAGTACAATTGCCCACAGTCTCCCAACCTAGGCATGTCACATGACTCTTACTCCTTCGAGGGGTGTGCATGTATCTCTGGAAGAGAGGCTATGATGCCAGCAGAGTGTGCGAGGGGGAGGGGAGGATCATTAAAGCTGTATTATTTTCATGGTTGTCATGGATTTAATGGAAATTGACCATTTGGCTGTGATGGGGGGAAAAAATCCCTAAAATCTCAGTGAAAACACTTGCTATTCAAATTTTTGGATGCTTTTCACTTTGATCAGTTTGGCATCTGATATCAGCCGCTTCCTGTCACTGATCCTGGGGGACTACTTGGCTGTAATGAATAACTTCAGCTGAGGGATGTAGGGGATTCTCCCCGCACCAGGGAGCCACAAGAAGTCAGGCTTCTGTAGCTCCCCGAGTCACGCTGAATGCTGGTAAGACGGTAATGAGATTAAAGACTTGATCTCCATCCCACAGCAGGACCATTTTGTGCAGGACCCAGCAGTGCTGAGGGAGAGAGCTGAAGCCAGACGGATGACTTACCTTGCAAGGAAAGGGTAAGATGGAATCCCTCTCCAGGGGTGAATCTTGGCTCCATTGAAGTCAGTGGCAAAACACTCTCCGACTTTAGTGGGCCAGGATTTCCTCCTTGGTGACTGTCATGCAACTGGTCGGAATATTCCTGTCTCCTCAGGGCTCCAGCCACAATGGTAGGTTGCATCCTGAGTTGACTAGAAGCTCCAGGTCTTAAGCTATGTCTACACTGCACTTTCATCGTTAAAACTTTTGTCACTCAGGAGTGTGAAAAAAACAAACCCTGAATAACAAAAGTTTTAACAACAAAAAGTGCTGATGGGAACAGTGCTTTGTTGGTGGGAGCGGGCAGCTCTCCCGATGACGAAGCTACCACCTGTAATTGGGGGTGCTTTTGTTTGGTCGTCAGGAGAGCAGCTACACTATGTACCTTACAGCGGCAGTGCTGTAGTGGCACAGCTGCACCATTGTAAGGTGCGCAGTGTATACGTAGCCTCAGGATGGCTTTCAGAACTGACAGCCCATCTTTCGAGAGTTGTTGGAAGTGACACCATTTCCAACACCTTACTCAACTTACACTTCACTGCCTAGAGTGCAGCTACACCAAGTGGCAGGGATGCCTGGCAAGTCCCTTCGCTGGCACAGCAATGCTACTTCTGCAGTTATATGGGGGAAGAGAGAGCAGGAACCTGCATAAGATTAGTAAGATTTTGGTGTACAGGAGCTTCCCAGATCCTCAGTAACTACCACAGGGGATGCCTGGATAGTACAAGGCTTCAGTGCAACATCTGGCTGGCTGCTGGCATGCTAAAAGCAGGAAGAGTGAGCTGGCATCACATGGCTGATGGATAATGTTCAGATACTATAGAAGTGCTGCACAACTCACTCGTCAGGGGAGATGGCTGGGTAGATGGACTCCCCCCAGCTGTGCTTTCTCCACATCTGATCTTTTCTCAGGATCCTTTGTCTTAGAAAGAGAAATTACATTTGTGATCCTCAGTGTGCCTTCTGCAGAACTTGTGGTGATTCCCATTTTTATCTATACTTCAGGTACAAGCATGACAACACCTCAGCTGTTGTAGGGAATGCCAAGGGGCATGGACAGAGCCGGGATACAGTCCAAGACCGAAGGAAGAAGGAAGCCAACAAAGGGGCAAGAGCTAATCATAACCGCCGAGTCATGGCTGACAGGAAACGGAACAAAGGCATGATCCCTTCCTGAGGGAGGGACTCTTAGCCCAAAGCATTGCATTGCATTCAGGCCTTCACTTCTGAGGGCCTTCTGATCTTCAGGTTATGGTGCAATACCTAGCCCTTCAGTTTTAACTGGGATCACCCAGCCCTTGGGCAAGCTTTCCATTTGTGAATAGGAACTGCCTATCAGGCAGGCTTGCTGCTGTGCTAGTTGTCAATGTGGCAGCAGGTCTCTCAGATGCATAGGACAGGCTGCAACAGCCATTCAGGTTTTTTTAAAAACTATTTGTAACGATTCTGTGAGAACTTATTTTCGTATAAGAAACATCCCCCACAACTGCCTGGCGCATCCAGTCAGCACAGCTAAGAGCACTTAGAATGAGCACTACAACTGACAGTGAAGTTTGCCTGCGCTGTTAGCTACAGCTGCCCACTCCACACACGGTGCCTTATCCTGCAGTAGACTTATGGCATGTATAGAAACAAATGCACAACAGGCCATTCCTGTTGCTGACAAAACCCTAGGAGTTCAGCTGTATGATGTACTTTAAATTCCTCTCCCTCGAGCGAGAAATGTGGATAAAAACATGCAGATAAAGAATTTGAATCTTTCGGCTTGGTGTTTTATGCAGTTTCTGTCAATGAACCCTATCTAATTTCATTTGTCTCTTATCTGTTAGGAGTGAACTGTCATATGTCTGCAGTTAGGAGCTTGTTTAATGAAGTGAGGTGTGCAGTGGATATGCAGGGACCAAAGCCCCTTTGAAATGCAGTTGCTATCAAGGCATCTAAAGCATGATATTTGCAATATGCAAATTAGGTGAGGAGAAGGCATGCAGTGATTTGCCTGTGCGCTCACAGTCCATAGAGTTGCTTTCCCAATAGCTACTTGTCACCACTCATTAAGCAGAGCAGCTCAGATCATACCTGTCATGGGGAATGCTATCAGCAAGTAATAGCAATCTCTGCCTGCTGAAAGAGGTCTCAAGAGAAACAATCTTGTCATACAAAAAGTCACTTCTACAGAATGAGACCATTCCTGAGGTCACTTGAATCTATTTGTAAGGTACTCAGATACCATGGTGAGGGCTGCCTCGCAAGAGCCTAGATAGACATTGGAGATGGTGCTAGCTGTCTGTGATACAAATGTCAATAAGTTGTCATTAAATATCTGCACATTTAAAACACGTTCTGCTCACCAGCATACAGACTTGTAGTATTTATTTTCAAATGCAGGATGAGTACATTAGCTCCTTGCACAAACAAATGACAAATGGCTTGTGGTAGATGAGCCTGTTCCAAAGAAAGACCCGGGCAATTTATTTTCGGTGTATTGCTGCTACTTCAAATGCACTGAATTCCAGGCTCCCTGCATTCTAGCCCTTGTTTCAGTGTGCGTAGCACTACGTATTGCTTTTCTGCACATGCTGCAAGAGGCAGTGCACATGCTGCAAGAGGCAGGCTTTTGTTAAGCTTTGTATGCACGTCTCTCACTGCCAAGTTATACGCAGGGGGAGGAGATTGTACAGCTATGTGATTAGTGCGAGAACACTGGGGCTGCTTTCAGAAAATGGAAATGGCTGTCACTATTATGCAGATAGGATAAAGCCTGAATGTTCACAGGATAAAATTTTCTGTACTATTCAACAGCCCACTAGGACATGGGGTAAAAGGAATTAACACTTGCGCTTTCCCAAAAGCCATTGTCATGGGAAACTACTTACCCCTTGTACTTTCATTGTTATCCCCTTTTGCCTAATTGCTTTTTGCCAGACTTGCTACAACAGCTCCCTATCTAATATGTATTCATTGCTAGGTAACTCTAGCTTCAAGGCTGCTGAAACCACCATCACTAGTTCAGCATAGCACAAAGCTAGCAGCACTGCAGGTAAACTTACTTACATTAGAAGCAAAGGTGGGTTTTTGGGTAGGTTATGAGATTAGCCCAGCAAGGCCTAAATCCTACCCCCTAGGGTGCCCTCTAGAAAAGCAATTTAAGGCTGGTAGGAATCTACAGCAGCTATTTTTTCCTCAAACAAAATATTGGCAAATCTTCCTTACCCACCCACTGTGGTTAATCTATTTTCACTATCCATAAAGCTTTTCTCCAGGTCATGCTACTGCTGTAGCAAGCTCCATTCCACCTCAGAGTCATCCATCAGCAAAACTCCAATTGCATGTTATTAGTGGAAGTGTAACAAGTAGAAAGACAGTTCAAGTGTAAGGTGTGTAGGACTGGCAGCCAGCTTGGTTTATACAGTACTGGATTGGATGGGCAAGAAGTAGCTGGTTTCCATCATCCCCATGCACTAAAAACAGATTCCTACTGGACAACTTAAAGGAATCAGGTAGTTAGATAATGCTTTAACCTCCTCAAGTCTTGGCCTGTGAAGAGGGTTTCTGCAAATAGGCAGCAAGGGAGCATGGGAACTGATGGCACTGCTGTCACTTCGGATGAGAGATTTAAAGCTGCTTCCCACTACAGACAGACAAGCATTAGCACTGCTCCACCTAGCAGGCTAATAGCACCGTGACACAAAACCACACATGGCAGCTTGGGCTAGCTGCTGGCATACAATCCCACCCAACATCTCTGCTACAGGCTAAGGCACAGCTAGCATGGTAGTCTACCCATTCTGGGAAACAGCTTGCCTGCTGCTGTATAGCCATAGCTACAATCTCACTATAGTATTGCCATATCCCTTCCCATTGCTTGGTTTTTACCACTTTCCCCCATGTCTGTATGATATTTAGCTTTATGCTCCCAGGGCCGGCACTGTCTGTTTAGCACCTTATGTACTGTGTCAAACAGCAAAATAATAAGGCACCTGCACCACCACTTCAGCATACTCATAGGGTACATCCAGACTACCCCCTGGATAGCGATCGATCCCCGAACACACACCTGTCAACGCCAGAACTCCACCAGGGCGAGTGGCAGTAGCAGAGTCAACAGGGAGAGCCATGCTGTCGATCTCATGCTGTGAGGACAGGAGATAAGTCAAAATAATATCGACTTCAGCTACGCTATTCCTGTAGCCGAAGTTGCATATCTTACATCAACCCCCCTGCCCCAGTATAGACCAGGCCCTACTGCATGGGGAAAAGGCTGAACAGAACGCTCAAGACAAATCACTACAGCCCTCCCAGCATGGTAATGCAGAGCTCCAGCCCTGTACTAAATTTAAAATGAGTTAGTCACTTTCCAAGAGCTTATAGGGCTCTCAGATATCATTAGAATACACCACCTCTACATCCTATTTACAACCGCTTCGTTTTAGCCCTTCTTCCTGTGTTGGGCTTTGTTTTTTTATGTGCAGCTCAGGCCAGCTCTGAGCGCAAAGCAGCACTTCCCACTGGTAAGTGAAGGATATTTGAAAGTTAAGATTTTAATTAAAATCAATACTACTGAGGCAGCCATCTTGCTGAACAAGTGCATATCAGTTGTCAGCAAACAGGCTAGATGGTTTGTCTGAGATTAACAAAGATACAGCCCCAGCACCAAAACTGGGTGCTTTGATATACTAATTAGTGTAGAAGACAAGATGTTTAAATAAAGAGAATAAAGTGTTCCATATAACCAAGAGCAAAGTGAAAGATGGGTTTGAATGCTGGAGGAATTTATTTTTTAAATGAAGTGCTGTTAAGAATATTTGGAGAGACCATTTATGGTTAGAGATATTGGGTAGCTATTTCCTGCCTATTTAAGGCTATTGCTTGCCTGTACACTGGTCTGAGTTATAATAAATTGGAACATTTACCAGGCAGAAGCAATAAATATTGACAAAGGCCTGCAGCAGCATCTGTGCTTCCACTTTTTAGGTTACACAAAAACAAACCGCTTATGATTTTCCATACTAGTGCCACAGAAATAAGGCTTTATATGCCACATTAATTTAGAGCCCAACATCCTGTGGTTAACCATAACCCCTTATTTACATATGGAGCACAGGGGAAGTTCACTGAACATGTAAGCACAAGAGGTATTGGTTAGTGAGTTTATTAGTTTAACAGAACGTTTTAACACAGCAGGAGTAAATCCTTAAGTCCATCTGTGGCAGAAACCTTGATGAAGTTGGTGATGTACTCTGGCTCAGATTTCCTCAGTCAGAAGCCCATTCTCATTCTTGGTAACTGGTATCAGGCAACTGAAGAGTTGCAAATGGGGATACAGGCACCCCCACATGGCTCCTGCAGCGCTCACTTCACTTTTCTTGTGTCTCATACTTGTGCTTGATGTGTTTCCACAGTTTCTGCATTTAAAAAAACAGAAGCAAGTAGTCTTATATACATGTCCCAGTGATGCTGGACTGAATTTCTTACTTTCACCTAAAGGGAATGCCTACAAGTGAGGAACACACTGAAGTTTCCTGCCATTACTGTCCCATTTGGTGTCTTGCCCTTGACAGCATATCCTAATGGCACTTGTTTGGGTGACCACTTTAGCAGATCCACACAATGCCTTACCTAGCCAGACCAGTGCACTCCAGGAATACCAAAGCACTTATTCCAGAAGGTACAGCACACACCTGAAACACAGGTTCGGGGTAACTTGAGGAGGAATTGCACTGTGGAATGGAGTTAAGATAATGGATCTCATCTTTTTTTGATGAAGCTGCCTCTTGCAGTGGACTGGCAGAATGAGACCAAGTCCCCTTCCTCTCAAGTCCCAGCATACTTGCTGCCATTCCTTCCTTCTATTCACACTTTTTTCTGCATTTTGCTTAATTTTTTTTTATAGTAGCTTTGCTCTTTTGTTCTATGGCCTCCCTGTACCCAGTCACCAGAGGAGTGTATGATACTTGGACCAGAAGCATCTATTGACACCTCTTTGCCACAGGTGCTTTCCCAGGAGAGTGTCACAAGAGCCTGGGGCAGTACACCAATGCCTCAGCTTGGGACCTCATATTCAGGATCTGTATTAGGTAAGACACAGTAGCAGAAAGGGCATGTAGGTAGCTTTCAAGTACATTTTTATAGGGAGGCAGTCTAGGATCATACAACTTTGCCCTCCTCTGTAACCTTGCAGGTTAAGAAACACCAAACTGTTGCAGCTTCTGGCTACCCATTCACACTGAGGAAAAGCCACTGTAGTCAACACAAATTCAAGCTGGACCCAAAACAAGGTCTTTGGCCCAACCATCACAACCAGTTGGTACAATAAATACTTAAGATTCCTGTTTGTGGGCAGAAAGTATCATAGTATTTCTAATGCCTGGTCTAGACAGGATCATAGCCTCTTTAAAAGAGGAAAATCAGCATACAACCCTAGACTCATAAGAAGTTCACGAACACTTAATAACCGAATTGCTCAATTCAGAAAGTAGCCAAAGAAATACATAATTCCAGTTGGATATTAGAAGTGTCATCTGCCCCCAAACTCCTGGAAGGGAAGAGGAAATGTGCAAATCATACACACTTTATTTGGCTGTAATTTTGTATTTTGCACAACTCTGGGTGCTTTTAGAGTTAAAATGCATACTTTTTGATCACAACTTGGGGACAGTTACAAATAACTGGAGGATCAGGTAATGTGTGTATCACTTATTGCCATAGTATCTAAGCGTTAATTATCAAGCTTTTCCTGTCCATGGATGCAACTTAACTATAATGACTCGACTCATCTCATCTTGTGTTGTGTCTAATTTAGATTGCAGACTGCTTGGGACAGCACTGCAATACTGGCAACACATCCTATATGACCTACACTGTGTGCAAAGTTGCTGTTACCTGTGTTGTTGAGTTAGACATCAGAAATATGAAACTGAAGACATTCAAGAAATACAACAACTTGTTTTAAGCTTCCTGTGTTACAGTTTCTTTAACTCTGTCCCCCCCACTAGGGCCAATACAAGTGGAGAAGTCCAAGAGCGCGCATGACCCTCCCTATAGGTGCCATTCCAGCAGTACCCCTATCTATCTATCAGCACGGTGGTTATCACAAGGCAATGCAGCACCGGCATTTACAACACGCATCTGCCATGAGCCCAGCACGGCTGCGGGATCCTCGGCCCTTCATATGCATCTGGGCCTGTGAAATAAAGGGCTGAACAAAGTGAGCAGAACTCAGTCCCGCCGCTCCCCTGCCAGGCACAGGCAGCCTGCGGGCGGTAAGTTCACCCGGCCCGTTCGTAGGGCCCCACCTGGCAGGGACCGGTCCGCGGGCGGGGAGGCGCGGCGCCCTCACCCGCCCCCGGCCTAGCACGGAGCGGCGGGCACAGAAGGGGCGCGGAGACTAGGCCGCTTGTCCGCCCGGGTGTGTGGGGCAGCCGCCCCCGACCGGCCGTTCCCCCCGAGGCGGCCCGGAGCCGGCAGCCAGCCCCGCGGCACAGGGGAGCGCGTCACCGGCCGGGCCCAGGTCTCCGCGGCCCCACGCTGGGGCAGGCGGAAGGCGCCTGGGGACACGGACGGCCCAGAGGCCGGAGCCTCGCGTAGCGCACAGGCCGGCCTGACCTTCAGCCCCCGGCCTAGGCCGTGCGCGAGCTCCGCCTCGGCCCGCGCGGCGCCTCACCCCGTGGTTCAGGCGCTCGTAGAACGCGTCCGCGCCCTGGTCGAACGCGCGCTCGAAGACGAGGGCGCCCAGCACGATGGTGAGGGCGAAGGTGGAGGTGCGGCGGAAGAACACGTTGTACAGCCTGGAGCGCAACGGCATGGCTCCCCCTCAGGCGACGCCCAGGCCAGCGCAGGCGCGGCTGGCGCCCGGAAGTTATAGTGGCGGCAACGCACCCTGGGGCTTGGAGTCCTGCCGCGAGGCACCATGGGACTTGGAGTGCGGCGTCACTCCGCTCCGCCCCAGGAGGAAAGCGCCTGGCCCTCGGGGACAGGCGCAGATTGTATTTCCCGGCATGCATAGCGCCACGCTCGCCCCTGACCAGAGGTCCCTTAGCGATGAGACCTCTGGGAGATGTAGTCCCTTCATTCGAACGCCTGCGCTCGCTGGTGGCGGTAAAAAACTACGAGCCCCAGCAGGCCGTGCGGTGCGCGCTCAGGGAGGCGTAGGGTGGAGAGTCGGGCAGTGTCCGCGGGGAGGTGAGTGGCAGGTGGGGTGAGGGGCAGGACGGGAGGCCCCGTCGGACGCGGCGGCGGCGGTGGCGGTGGCTCGTGGCCCATGCCCGGCCCCCCCGGGAGCGGTGCACTCAGCCTGCGCCGGGGCTCGCACCGCGCTGTGACACACGGGGCGAGGGGGGGGCGCAGCCCAGAGGGAGGGTGCGGATTGTTTATACATTTAGCACAAAACAGGCGTTTATAATGTTCGCATAACTGACCATACTGGTGGGGGGAGGGGTAACGACACGTCAAAGCCAGAGAATGGCCTCGGGTTTCAGCTGCTTCCATTCGTATGTGCTGGGGGCTTGAGGCGGTGTTGGAAGTGCTGAAATTGGGTGTCGATGTAAGCGCACAACATCTCTGACGGTCAGGGCCAAGCTGTCTTGAATTGGGCAGCCCAGATTGCACCCAGGGTCAGTATCTAATGTTGAAATTTTCAGCACAAGTTTATATTGACGAGCTGCATGTTACGTGTTTTACACAGCACAATGGCATACTTGGTGATCTTTGCACCTACAGAAAGAGTCTTGAATTCTACGTGAAACCACACCACAAATAGTGACACTGGATTGCGGTGGGTAATGAGCAGAGCTAAGAGAAATCCATGAGGAAAGAACATTTGCTCCTGGAAATAGAATCCTAGGGTTAAGGGCCCACAAGGGAGGCATGTTAGGTTGTATATATTGTTGTTGTGTGTGTGTGCGTGCAGCTATTTCTTTTTTATTGATCACAGATGAGAGTAAGAGTTGATATCATTAGAGAGCAGAGACTTGTGGGGCTTGGCTACACTTGCAAGTTGCAGCGCTGATGAGGGGGTTACAGCGCTGCAACTTACTCGGTGTCCACACTTACAAAGCTCAGCCAGCGCTGCAACTCCCTTCCTGCAGCGCTGGCTGTACTCCTGGTCTGCTACGGGTGTAGCGAATCCAGCGCTGGTGATGCAGCACTGCTCATCAGGTGTGGACACTCACCAGCGCTGTTATTGGCCTCCAGGGTATTAAGAGGTATCCCAGAATTCCTGTCTACAACAAAC
>NC_133790.1:32091940-32123968 GCF_003597395.2 Chelonoidis abingdonii | reverse complement strand
GTGAAGTATAAAATGTAACAGGTAGCTAACAATTTTTATGTTAAAGGTGTGTCACAGCAGCATATAGCCAACTAACAGTTATGGGCGAAAATGTGGTAAATAACCAATTTTAGGGTAAAAATGTCACAGTGGTATAAGTACAAATGTGAGTGTTTAGAGAGAAAAAGGGCTAACCAATGGCCGTCTTATGCTAGACTTCAGTAATACAATTGAGGTTGGGCAATCAGTATACAATTGAGGTGTGGAGGGAAGGATTAAAAAGAAAAGGAAGAGAGAGCGTCAGGAGACAGAGAAAGCAGGCAGGCTGCAGTTTTAAACAGCAGAGAGAGCAGGCAGGGTGCAGGTTTAGACAGCAGAGAGGCTGAGGGCGTATCGGTGACTGAGAGCTCGGGGGGTGTCGCCCTCGTATCGGGCGGCAGGCTCGCATCTCGTCCACAAAAGTAATGTAAAGCAGGAGACAGACTTAACCACAACTATACAGAACACAGCAAA
Source organism: Chelonoidis abingdonii (assembly GCF_003597395.2). Taxonomy (NCBI): domain Eukaryota; kingdom Metazoa; phylum Chordata; order Testudines; family Testudinidae; genus Chelonoidis; species Chelonoidis abingdonii. The sequence continues at coordinate 32,123,476 of NC_133790.1, read as the reverse complement.
ATTTTATCTATGATCTAACTTAACCAAGGACTACACAAATAGCAACTCCATGCAACATTTTTTAAACCTAACTACAGAGCCACAATACAAACATCTCTAAACCTAACTTAAACCACAGCTATGCCAAAATGAAATACAACTTATCTAGCTAAGAACCTAATTCTATAGTTGCACCTTATGTTATGGGGAAGTTTACAGAGGGCAGAGTGGGATATATGTCCATGATCCAGCTTTAAGAAAGCCAAGGAGGTGGCTGCAGCAGATGGATACAGCTGGAAGCAGAGCAGCCCGAGGCAAAGCCCACAGGAGCAGAGGCTTAGCCAGCGCACAAACTTATTTTTAGCAGCAAAGTGGCTGCGGATAGTTTAGAGAGGTTTTAAGGCACAGACCAAGTTTGCTTTAAGTCTTGAGTACTGGGAGACAGAGCCAGCAGGAATAAAATAAAGTACAGAGATTTCACAGAGGGATTCTTACCAGCCCCAAAGGAAGCAGCAGAGGCTAAAAAGCAGCAAGATCATTAGAAGGCTAGCGTACGGTCTCAATTAATCAGAGATCTTTCAGCAGCAAATTCGTTCTTCGTGGGGAGGGGTTCACAAACGGGGTACGCTCAAAAATAAACGAGAGCAGAGACCAGACCCCAGGAACCCTGCTGATCAGATCCAGGCAGCAATGCCAGGAATTCCACGTTCCTTTTGCTAAACGGTCTGATCAAAAAATGTCTGGTTTTAAGGAACTTAAAGGCGATCTCACCACCGAGACTCTTCGAAATTGGCCAAATGCAGGGAAAGAGAAAAAAAAAAGAATCAGGTGATAGTCACAGAGACATGTCTGGGCAGAGTCCTGTGCAGTAGGTGACTACAAAAGCCACATGAGGCTACTGAACCACATCATGCCAGACCTTAAAGAACACTCAATTGCTTGCCTGCAGGCGGACATTGTCCATCCCCCTACACCGGAAGCACAGGTTTAACAAAGTCGATAACAGGACAACCCTTTGAAAAAAGGGCAGTGTCCACTATAGCACAAGTGGCCATCCTTTTGAGAAGGGCGAATGGCTCTTCCGGTAAACAACTTTAAGGCCCTCCCTTTGAAAGGGCAGTGGGCCCTGGTAAACAACTTAACAGCCAGGGAGGGGAGCGCACAGTAGACACAAAAACAAAATGGAGTATGGGGACAGCTGTAAGAGACAAAATGGAATAGGGGATAGCTGTAACAGACAGGTCCACACAAAAACCTCAACTGATCTTAGCAGAAGCGTGTGATACCAGATCAGGAAAGCAATGGCTCTGCAGCCAGGACCCATTTCTGGGTGGCTGACTGTGACTGAACCACAGGAGAAAATGTCAAGTTTTTAAGAAATTTTTAAAATTCCAATTTACATACACTATTAAATAGAAACCTGGAGAGAGTGAGGTTTAAAGGGAATTTTTCCCTCCCCTTTAAGTTTGCTTGAATGCAGTCCAGATACCCCTCACCGCACATGCTTCTAAACCCAGATTTACCTCTGTCTCCACTGAGGTTAATTGATGGGATAATGTGTAACTGCATCCCATTATGATTAAAATGAACCATTTTGATATAAATAAGCAGAAGGCAAATGGAAAGACATTTCTTTGAGGAATTCCAGTTCCCAGACAACTTTCACCCCCTCTGCTGACACTAAGTCAATGCGCAGAATTTCCACCGTGATTAAAGTAGAGCAGCACCAGGCCACAACATAAGTTTTTTTTCATAGTCCTCTCTATCAAGGGTTATGGCTACATCTTGGATGTTAATTGGTTACCAACTGTATTGTGCCCCACTGTTGAAACCCCCTATACTATTTGCTAAAAGAAACCCCTCCCCAATTGTCTACCTTAAACCCCATACCCCTCACTATTGAATTTTCCCTGTTTTTTTGCATTTTCTTAATAAAGTTTATTTTGCACCCCACCTGTATGGTAATTGCTCTCCAAGATCCCATATACCTGCTGGCAGGGACAGGACCAAGGCCTCTCTCTGTGTCAGAGACATGGAGAAAAGCTGGAAAGTTGGCCCAGAAGTTTGGACACTCAGTTCTCATTAATTATAATGGGAATTAGGTACACCTATCTTTTAGGTGGCTTTGAAAACTCAGCTGCAGTTTTTCAGCGGTAACTGCTGAGCATCACTTCTGCTTAACGCAATCTTCCTAATAAGCCTATAAACTATTCCCACTTGGCTGGATTTTGATCACAGTTATGCTGGCATGACTCCTGACTAAATTCAGTGAAATTGGTGGAGTTATTCTGGATTTACACTGGTGTAAATGAGATCAGAATTTGTTCTCTTTTCAGCATGGAGAAATGCTGGCAGACTCCACTGGTTTCACTTGTCACTGAGCATATTTAAATTGGGAACTGGGTCTCATAAGCTTGACACTTGGCTTTAATTGACTGCACATCTGCCTAGATACCCTACCCAGGGTGACTGAAATGGCCCTAAGCCTGGATTATGAGGAAGCAGGAAATTGAGAGAGAGGCCCAGAAGCAATTTTCGGAGTCCAGTACGAAAAAAATCAGTTACACCCAGATGAAAACAAATCAGACGTGTTCTCTTCTGCATCTCCTTCCCTCTCCCTGGATTGCATGCACTTGTAAATTAAATCAGTGAAAGGCTCCTTAGAGAGGAAGGGTGTGAGATTATGCAGTGTATCTTGGATCTTTTCAACCACTCAGCCCATGTGGGTACGCCAAGCACTGCACTCATTGGATTGTGTTATTGCTTTTTGAAAAGGTTGCTCTGAAAAGATTTTAAACTGGAACAATATTATTTTAAGATGGGTTTAAGGCAGATGGACCTCTGCACCTGTACAGGCTTCTTGATGTTGGTGTGGTGGCTCCACAGAGACCCAGGGGTCTACTTTGCATGGATCCAATTGCAAATATTACATTAAAGGAGAAAAGGCAGGTTAAAAAAATATTAAGCAGAATTTTTACTCTTGTTATTAATAACAACCAAGATTATTAAAACTGAGGGAATTATTTAAAAAAAATCTATTTGTACTTTTAAACAATAATGCTGTTCGTTTTGTGCTTCATTCAGTAGGGAGAGCAGAAATAGGTTAGTCAATATCACTTTTGGTTCTAGTCGTTTTCACTTTGATTTCCAGGCACTAGCCCTGTGCTGGAGTGTCTGGATTGCAGCACTGCAGAGGATTGTTAAAATCCAAACAAATAACTGTTATAATTGAAATTTTGTGAAGAAGATGAAAATATTTATTGCTTTTATTCCTTATAAAAAAAATTTTGTGTCCCCCACCCGCCCCATTATTATCGAGTATCCGGTGACCCTCTAATAGAGCTTTATTACATTTTTTCCCCATAGTCTGACTTGCTACAAGAATGCAGGAGCCAGTACCACAAGGGATGTATGGTTTGTAGAAAGTAGCATTTGCTGAAATCTACAAGACTTCTCACTCTTTGCTGCTGCTGTTTATTTTGGGAATTAGTTTCTGCAGTTATGGGGCCAGAATGATGAAAAATGCAAATAAAGAAAAGTAAAGATTTAAATTAATTTTCTCAGGGTCTGATGCTGTAACGTTTTCTGGACATGAAATTCACGCTGAACTCCATGGATATTTTGTGTGTGGATCCATTACAGAACTCAAGCTCATTTCCCCTGATCTGAGATCTGGTTTTGCAGAAATTGGAGTGAAAGTAGACTGCAGAAGCAGGTGGCTGAAATCTAGAGTTTGGGTTAATGTCAGCTGCTGGCATATCCCATGGAATCAGATGTCAGAGGGCTTTGAACATAGAAACTTAAAAACAACAATAAAATCCCTGAGTGACCCTTTATGTGGTGGAAAGTTGTAAGAACTTTCCCCTGCAGATCCCCAAAGGTGTCTGGCTGCTGAGATATGCCTAGTGCCAGATTCCACAGTTGGCTACAAAAGTGTGGTAGAAGAAGGTGACAAATGGTAGGTAAATGCTGATTAACTGCAGATGGGCTGTGTCTTCCAGGACTGCAGAGCAGAGCTTCAGGCATCACCCTTGCAGATCATAAGAGCTCACCAGGATTGAAACTCCTGACCATGCAAGCTATGGTAGCACTTTACTAGCAAGAGCTAGACTTAGCCATCATTCTGGATAACATAGTTGGTTTTCCAGTAGGGTAATCAGAACATGTGAGAGAGAGAGAGAGCGCAACCCCATCTGGCTTATTCTTATCCAAGTATTTTACCATTCATCATGTTCCCAGAGAACAAAGGAGACATTTATATTCAGTGCCTCAAGGTGGGGATTTATTGGCGTGTGATTCCTCCAGTCTCCTGTATCTGTGCAGTGGCTGGCACAAGCATTGAGGAATCTTGCACTGGAAGCGAATGGAACAGACAGGACTCCTTTCTCAGGCTCTGGGAGGCTGCTAGATTGACTTTGTAGCAGTGATTTGTTTTGCCCTTGAGGTGTCCCTGTAGCTGGCTGACATGAAGGCTTGGCAGGATCTGCTCTGAGGGAAGGCTGGGCAGTGGTGCTAAAGGGATCACCTGTTGATGGCATTGTTTCTGCTGATTCTGGAGAAACTCCTGGGGGCCCTGGTCCTGGCTGTCTTTTGTTTTTAAGTCTTTATTTCTTGTGCTAATTTCTGAACCACGCTTTTCAGAGACTTGGTCATCAAGTTTGTGAAGCTGTGTAGGCATTTTCAGAGTCTGTCTACCTATCTGTAGGGTGTCCATCATGTTCCAGGGGAGGGAGTGTACAGCTGCTACTGGCTGAGATTCTGTACTGTGGTTCCAGCAGGCACAGTCCAGTGGGCGATGGGGCACAGGTGGTTTAAGCCATCTTTGCCCATTTGACCTGCTCTGGGGGCTAACATGGCCCCTGCATAAATTAGAGTAGTCAGTTCCTGGATCCTGCATAGACCATAGCACAAAATCTCTGTAGTGCTCAGTGCTATGGAGACTCATGTGACATGCCTCTGCCCTCCACCAGCCTTTCTCCCGTGCCACGCTGGGCACCATCAGGTAACGTGTGGTGTTTCAGTGCAGTGTCTGTGCCAGGGGAATTCTCTCCCAGCTGGCTAGTTATGATCCTTATTTGCTGCCAGGACAGCTATACAGGGGGTGCAGTGGAAGGGAGAATCCCTCTTGCTTCAACTTCTGAAGGTCTAGGAATCATTTGGAGGGATAAATTTGTGGGCTGGAAGGAGGAAAAAAAGAGGGGAGAGGCTAATCCTGCACATTGTAAGGCAGCATTAAACTCTAGCTAGATCAGCATTGGATTAGGCAGTACCATCACTTTATCATCCAGGGTGGCTAATTCCTGAGATCATCCCAGCTCCCCAGGGGTAACCGCTTCACCACAGAGGGGCTGCTGGGCAGCTTGCGGAGGTTCTCTGGCATCGCTGCTTGGACGATCTGTACTTCTCACAGCAGAGAACCCTAAGGGTAGGAGCAGTGCTGTGAGGAGGCATTTTAGCGCCCAGGGCGAGCAAGCATGTTTGGTCCCCCTACTGGGTTTTGTTAGTTATTTTTCTGCCCCTGCAGCTTTGCACCTTGGTGGTTGCCCTGCTCACCCTGCCCTGGTTACAGCCCTGCGGAGGAGGTGTGTTTAGCTGCCTCCCTCTGCTTAGGGAATGGAAGCCTCCCTGCAGCAGTGCTGAGCATTAGCCACAAGGCCACTAGACTTAGAGCTGCCATGTCTTGGGGGGAGGGGCAGTAGTTTAAATTAGCCTGTCTCACCCCTTCCTCTCTCTCCCTCTCAAGTGTACACCTCAGAGGATGCACATCCTTGTCCTTTGGGAGCAGGAGGTGTAAGGGATTCCCTGGGAATGAATACTGCCTGGTGCTGACCTCTGGCCGATGCTGTTTTCCAGGCAGCACTGACCCCGCTTTGCCCAACGGAGGATCAATGGGGAAGAGGTATTTCTGTGACTACTGTGACCGATCCTTTCAAGACAATCTTCACAACAGGAAGAAGCACCTGAACGGGGTGCAGCACCTGAGGGCCAAGAAGGCCTGGTATGACCTGTTCCGAGGTGGGTCCTGCCAGCCGAGTTGAACCTTCTCCCAGGAGGGTGGTCATGAAAGGTGGTTAGTAAATGAGGCTGGATCAGCATCAGTAATGTGTATCCAGCATCATTAACCCCAGTGTGTCAAGGACACCTCCTAGACTTGGTGGTTTGGCTGCCAAATTATTTCCGAGGCAGCAGTATCACACTGCGAAGAATCCTGGGTGTCTGGTGAGATTTGAAATGAGATGGAAAGAACCAGGAAGTCTGCTCCAGATGGTGAAAGTGCAAAGGAGAAACTTCTTGCATCAACAATAGTGAGGCTGGGAGAGGAGGCATGTGCTGCATGAGGGGTATAGAGAGTGTGCTGGAATTAGTTAGGTGGCTTGTGAAACCCCAGAGGACTACTGTGAACTGAATTGGGAGCTGCGGGAGGCAGGGATGTGTGATGGGGAGAAGAGGTGCTGTTTTATTTGCATGGAGGTTCTGCAGCCCTGAGGGAGGGTGTTACTGAGCATTTGGACAGAGGAGGCAGACGTGGGTGTGAATTGTGCTGGAGGATGCAGCTGCAGCCCTGGAGATGGCCTTGTGACTTGGGGAAATCGCACGGCCTTTGCTGGGGCTCCCATGGCCCAGGAGTTAGAGACTGCCTGAGTCGGATGAATCGCCTGGCTTTCTAGATTGAGCACAGCATGGCACTGATGGGCTCAAGCTGGGCAGGAAGTTTGCCTAGTGCAGTTTGGGTTATGGAAGTTTAGGTGACTGTTGCTGAGCGTGGAAGGACCAACGGGGTCTTGCCAGGGCAAGCTGCTGAATAGCCTTACCACTTGGTTCGTTCCCAAGCGTATCTTGTGCTGCTGTCCTAGTGACCCTCTGCAACCTTGATTTACAGGGGTCACCTTCCTTTTGGCTAGCAAGGACTCCCGTCTCCAGACTGAATATAGCAGCTGCAGTTTTCATTGAAATCTGAGGGAGTTTCCTCTACTAGGACTCATAGACTTTAAGGTCAGAAGGGACCATTATGATCATCTAGTCTGACCTCCTGCACGACGCAGGCCACAGAATCTCACCCATCCACTTCAGTAACAAACCTTTAACCTGTGTCTGCGTTATTGAAGTCCTCAAATTGTGGTTTGAAGACTTCAAGGTGCAGAGAATCCTCCAGCAAGTGACTGATGCCCCACGATGCAGAGGAAGGCGAAAAACCTCCAGGGCCTCTGCCAATCTGCCCTGGAGGAAAATTCCTTCCTGACCCCAAATATGGTGATCAGTTAAACCCTGAGCATGTGGGCAAGACTCCAGCTTAGCACCCAGGAAGAATTCTCTGTAGTAACTCAGATCCCACCCCATCTAACATCCCATCACAGACCGGTGGGCATACTACCATGCTGATAATCAAAGATCAATTGCAAATTATTTGCAAAATTAGGCTATCCTATCCCTCCATAAACTTATCAAGCTGTCTAAGCCGGATATGTCTTTGCCCCACTACTCCCCTTGGAAGGCTGTTCCAGAACTCACTCTCTAATGGTTAAACCTGTCTATTTCAAGTCTAAACTTCTTAGGTCCAGTTTATACCCCATTAGTTCTTGTCTCCACATTGGTCCTAAGCTTAATTAATTCCTCTCCCTCCCTAATATTTATCCCTCTGATTATATTATAAAGTGCAAATTAATATCCCCTCAACCTCTTTTGGTTAGGCTAAACAAGCCAAGCTCTTTGAGTCTCCTTTCATAAGACAGGTTTTCCATTCCTCAGATCATCTTAGTAGCCCTTCTCTGACCTGTTCCAGTTGAATTCATCTTCTTAACAAGGAGACGAACTGCACACAGTATTCCAGGTGAGGTCTCACCAGTGCCTTGTACAGTGGTACTAACACCTCCTTATTTTTGCTGGAAATACTCGCCTGATGCATCCTAAAACCGCATCAGCTTTTAACAGCCGTATCACATGGCAGTTCATAGTCATTCTGTGATCAACCAATACTCGCGGTCTTCCTCCTCCTCCTCTGTTACTTCCAACTGATGTGTCCCAATTTATAACTAAATCCTTGTATTAATCCCTAAATACATAACCTTGCATTTTCACTGTTAAATTTCATCCTATTACTATTACTCCATTACAAGGTCATCCAGATCTTCCTTGTAGGATATCCCGGTCTTCTCTGTGTTCAGCAATACCCCCCAGCTTTGTGTTCATCTGCAAACTGTTATTAGCACATTCCCACTTTTTTGTGCCAAGGTCAGTAATAAAAGATTAAATAAGATTGGCCCAAAACCGATCCCTTAGGAGCTCCACAAGTAACCTCCTTCCAGCCTGACAGTTCACCTTTCAGTACGACCCGTTGTAGTCTCCCCTTTAACCAGTTCCTTATCCACCTTTCAATTTTCATATTGATCCCCATCTTTTCCAATTTAGCTAATAATTCCCCATGTGGAACCAGATCAAATGCCTTACTGAAATTGAGATAAAGTAGATTCAGTGCATTTCCTTTGTCTAAAAATCTGTCTCCCTCTCAAAGAAGGAGGCATTTCCTTTGTCTAAAAATCTGTCTCCCTCTCAAAGAAGGAGATCAGGTTGGGTTGGCACGATCTACCTTCTGTAAAACCATGTTGTATTTTGTCCCAATTACCACTGACTTCAATGTCCTTAACTATTTTCTCCTTCAAAATTTTTCCAAGACCTTGCGTACTACAGATGTCAAACTGACGGGCCTCTAGTTGCCCGGTCACTTTGTTTCTCTTTCTTAAAAATAGGAACTATGTTAGCAATTCTCCAGTCGTACGGAACAACCCCTTAGTTTACTGATTCATTAAAAATTCTTGCTAATGGGCTTGCAATTTCATGTGTCAGTTCCTTTAATATTCTCAGCTTGGCTCTCCAGGCTCATTCACTGCTAGGGGTTTCCAGGGCACAACCTCAGTAGTCACTAAACGCCACTTTTGCCGTGGTGTCCCCTAGATGCACAGGATGAGGTGCTGGAGGCCCAGCTTCCAGAACTGCTGCACGCACCCCTCCCATCCCCCTTACCCCCCTTATCACCAGTTTGAACCAGAGTCTGTCTCTGTCCCTTGAGCGTTACAAACTGTCTTTGCTCTGGCCTCATGCTTGTTTTTCTGTTCTGTGGCTGAAGAGGGAGCATGTAGCAGAAAGAAAACAAGATCTTCCAAAGCCAGTGAGATGCAAGGGAGGAGCCTACAGACAAGGAAAATGCAGGCCCTTATGCAAGGGTGGTGACGTGTGCATGTTTTTTGGGTGAGATGGCTCTATTCATTGCCATCTCTCTCATTCCTTTCCTTCCCCAGATGCTGCTGCTGTCCTGCTGGAGGAGCAAAGCAAGAAGCCCTGCAGGAAATTTCTGCAAACAGGTTGGGTTTCTGCATGGTGTCTTTCCATACAGTGTTATCTAGGGTGCGCTAGCTCAAAAAATCTCTGTTAGCCAAGTCAGCGCCGCTCTGGGTTGGCCTGGAAGTTGTGCCTAACACAGTATGGCATGGAGCTCCTGGGTGTGCTTGTGTGAACCCCCATATGCATACGCAGGTAAAAAAGTTTTACTCCTGAGGACATTCTGTGCCAAAAAATTAAAAATTCTGCACATTTTATTTGTCAAATAAGTGTGGAGGCTCCAGCCTGGCATTGGGGAACATGGGCCCCTGGTTGCATGGGGTGGGAGATCACTGTGCAGCTCCTCCCTGACCCATGGACTCAGCAGTGAGGCTGCACCCAACCCTGCTACAGCGCAGGGACCGTGCCTGCCTCAGAAACACCCCAGGGTCCTGCTCCTCTGTGCCAGGTGCACCAAGTGTGGACAGGGAGGCTCAGCAAGGCAGCATCCAAGTGTGGATGGTTAGTGTGGGAGGATCCAAGTGTGGGTTGAGAGGGTTTTGTGTGGGGCAATCTGGGTGTGGGCAGCTCAGTGGGGGATCCAGGTGCGGAGGAGATCTGAGTGCACAGGGGTTTGTTGTGGGGGTTGTGGGTGCAGCGGTAATGGTCTAGGTGAAGGTGGTTGGAGCTCAGTGGGAGTGTGTGTGTGTGTCTGGGTGTGAGTGTGGGAGGGGATAGAGCTCGGCAGGGGGATCTGGGTATAGGGGGGTCCAGATGCTAGTGGTGTGGGGCTCAGTGAGGTTGGGGATCCAGGTGCGGCTGGTTGGGGCTAAGTGGGGTGGAGATCTGGGTGATTTGTTGGGATGGTCCAGGTGCAGAGGGAGTGGGGCTCGGCAGGGGGTTCTGTGTGTGTGTGTGGGGGGGGGGGGTTTGAGGCTCAGCGGGACGGTCTGGGTATGAGGGAATCTGGATGCACAAGGGTTTGGCAGCTGGGGGAGCAGCTGCCTGTACAGAGATCCCTCCCCCTGCAGCTGAGGAACGATGGGTCCAGGGTGTGGGGGAGTTTGCAGAGCTTCCTGCAGCCTGGAGAGAAATCTGGGGATGGGTCTGACTCTGATCTGGATGCTGTGTAGGGGAAGAGGAAGTCCCATCCTCCCCATGCCAACCAGACTAGCAACTGAGCCTGGCACAGGATAGGAGCCACCAGCTGGGTCTTCCCCAGTCCCGCCCCTGCCCCACAGTGATTTACCTCTCTGCTGGCTGCCCTGGCCACCCAAAACATACTGCTGGATAGAGTGGTTGCTGGCACACAGTGCCTGAGGGTGGCAACGGTTGGGTTTGTTGCCCGGTGTGCTTTGCAACCAATGGCACACACCAGGGTGGAGAAGTAAACGAACTTGATTTGTGATCACAAATAGACGCCTGGAGCCAAGCAGGACTCAGATCAAGTGCACCAAACAAACAGCTAGAACCCAAAACTGTTACATGTTACAACCTTATCTATCACTCACACTGTCCCCACCCAAGGCTGAGTCTGCCTAGTAACCATCCAGTTTCCCGCCCAGGGCCAAGTCTGCCTAGTAACTGTAGGGTAGGAATAGCCCCTCCCAACAAGGGCAGCCTGGGGTCAAACATGGAGTCTGGAGGAGAGCTGGTACACTATGGCTCAGAGCAAGAGGACTGCGTCGGCTCTCATGGCCTTCCATTCTCGAGTTACCTGGTTTATGCCAAGTGCATCCCCAGCAGGGTCACATGACTGCTTTTGTGGCTTCCCTGTCAGAGAGTCAATTTTCTGCAGAGAAGCAAAGAAATCTGCGGCAGATGTGAATTCTGTGCATGCGCAGTGGTGCAGAATTCCCCCAGGAGTGTAAAAGGGAAGGATGGAGGCTGTTTGTGCAGATGCATGGGGGAGACCATGCCTGTTCCTCTATTCTTTGGAGTGAGCCTGGCTCTAATCTGCCTGCATTTGTGTCTTGTTCCAGGGCAATGCGACTTCGGGTTCAACTGCAGGTTCTCTCACATGACTGAGGAGGATCTAGAGAAGCTGAACGCACAGGTACAAGGTGAATATTGGGAGAAGGGAGACTGGAACAAGAAACTGCCAAGTGATTTGTGAGGACTGTGAACCCTGGCTGCAGAGTGTTGGTGGGGCACAAGGGGACACAGATGAGCAGTTGTGCAAAGACAGCTTGTGGGACTGGGCAGCTGCATGGAATGATCAGTGCAGCTCCATCCTGCTGGCCCCCCAGCCACTCCTCACCATCCGAACCTGTAACATTACTGGAAATGGGGCCACTTCCTATATGGATTCTTTCCCTGATTTCCTGGCGTAGGGAGAGAGCTGTGTGTGTTACTGCTCAGAGCTACAGCCCGGTAGTGGGCGTGGGAAGGTGGCGTTCTGGGCCATGTGGGTTCTCTGCAGCATGGCTGGGAGAGGGCTTTGTTAGCCAGCTATATGAGTTGTCACCAGCAGGGAGAACCAGTGCATCACATCCTCCCAAACTCTCAGACTTTTGTGATTTTCCCCCAGCCCCTCCCCCCAATTAAAGGGAAACTGCTTCTCCAAACCCTGGGAAAGGTTGGTCTGGAGTTAGCTGGGCCCTCTATGGGGCGTGCACAGGGACCTGGATTCAGGGTTTCTGCTTCTGGGGGAGTGGAGCTTGGGATGGGGCAAGGGATTAGAAAGAAGATGCTGAAGGGCTGCTCCCCTTGGCCAGTCCTGGGGGAGGCCATGGCTTTTCCATACTGTGATCCCTGATGATCCCCCTTCCATCCAGCCCTGAAGAAAGGGAAGGCAGCTGCAACGCCTCCTGGGGATCATGACCTCCACACTAAGAACCCGAGGGTCAAGCATTGTTGACCACCTCCAAGCCAGTCACTTGCCCAGGCTTCCAGGAGAGGTCGAATATCGCATTGATAGCAGTCCAGCAGGGAACAGCCTTAAGCTGGCGGGGGAGGGGGGAGGTTTTCTAATCGGTGGGGACTCTTGGGACCCCCAGCCTTTGCTCTACATTTGAAAGAGTGGGAGGGAGAGGCCTGGCTGTTGCTGAGTCAGGCTGCACATCCCCGAGGCTTCTCTGCGAATCACTCACTGATTGGCGCTGGCAGTCACTAAAAATCCCTCCACTGGGGGATGGAGATAGCCAGTGATGGTGGTCTCTCGCACCGTACACAGAAAAGCAATGCCCATCTTACCATCTCGCCTCCTTTTCTCTCTGCTCCTGCATCCCTGGGCGGAACCTCTTGGTGACCTCTCTTTGCTGTAAGGCCCTATGAGGGGCTGTTCAGAAGTCAGTTAAACTGGAAGAACCTGTAAAACTCCAGCCATTTAAAGCTGTTTATAGCAGGGGAAGCAACCGCCATGGGTGGTGGGTACCATGGGCTGAGGGAGGCTGTGCCTCCCCAAACAGTCAGACTTGGCTCTGCTCATGCTCTGCCCCCAGGCCCTCTCCCCACTTCCTGCTCTGCGTGCCACAGGCAGCAGCTCCAGTCCCCCTGTGTGGAGGCCTCTGGCTCCGGCTGGGGCCACGCCGCTGGCCCTCCCGGCACTCCAGGGCTAGAGCGGCTAGCCTGGGGCAGGGACTGGTGGCTGCGAGGTGAGGATGGGGGAGCTCTGGGCTCCAGCGGGGGCGTGTGGAAGGAGTGGGGCCTCAGGCGGAAGGGGTGGGGCTGGGGGCTAGCCTCCCCCAGCTGGCGGTTCACATTCCACCCATGGCAACAGCTGTCCTGAGTGGAGCCACAGGGAGAGGGCAGGATCTGACAGGGCTGTGTGCCAAGTACATTTGTTATTGATGAACGTGGGGCATTGAACTGACTGGCCAGGGGGCCCTTGGCTTTACAGACCTAACGCTTGAATTACAGCGCTGGCTTCAGGGCTATGCTCACCTGGCTCCTGGGAGCAGTCTCAGTCATGTCCATGGAAATCCTCTGTGAGTAAAGGCTGGCCGTGTGAGCTGGTTTGTGCTGTGATGAGAGTCCCAGGGTGGTTTAGCCTGACAGAGGCTGACTGGGAATTTCTGGAGATGGTTTTTAAGGCTGTGAATGAAGGGCACAGTGGAAGGGAGGTGGGATCGGTAACATGGAAAATCTGGATCACATGAATGGCCGGAGAGCACAGCTGGCACAAGGTGGCGCTGCACAGCATGCAGTCAGGCGTGGGACATTAGGGTCAGATACTGTAGCTGGGCTTGTAAAATGGAACCAGACGCCAGGAGAGTTTCACAGAGACTGGGTAAAATGGTGTTAAGGCTAGGGGTCAGGCAGGAACAGACTGCAATTAGCCAAGTGTATCAGCTATGTGGAGTAGTCCGCAGTGCCTTGCAGGAGTGCGGAGGCCAGGCAAGAGGTACAGCATGCTCAGGCCAGGCCAGGATTTAGGGAGGCCCTGCGTGGTGGCACTCGGTAGCACAAGGCTGTGTTTGTCAGGGAGCTAGAGAGCTCCACAGGGTCTGTATATCTGTCCCAGTAAAGAATTCCCTTTACATCCATTTTAACCTAGTTCTGGTGCTTCTGTCCCACAAGAGGCACCACAGGCCACTGCTGGAGATGTGACTCAGAACTTGATGGACCAGCGATCTTGACTCACAGGGGATAGTGCCACTTACTAGTTTACCAGCCCCACTGCCTGGTCCTTGGAGGTCTCCCATCCGACTGCTGAGCTGCCCGTGCTTAGCTTGTGGGATTGCGATAGGAGGGTCTGGCTACAGGATGCAGCGGATTGTTAGGGCTGAGCCACAGTTACAAGGGCTGGGAGCAGCAAACAGTTGCCAGGTGGGGTGGGTCTCTTCTTTGCAGCTGTCCCAGAACCCATCACTTGCAGAAGTTATTAACTTGCTGCTGGTGGCTGCTCTGTGCCTCAGATGGAGTCAAGGGAGGGACAGAAATCAACCTTTGACAGGGTTCTTCGAGCAGCCCAGCTCTAATTCCCTTTTGTGTGTTGCGTATAGGACATAGGAATTGCCAGACTAGATGAGTGCCGAGGCCCATCTAGCTCAGCCGCCCATCTCCAACAGTGGCAGATACTTCAGAAGAAGGTGCAAGAAACCCCATAAAGAAAAGTTATGGAACAGCCTGCCCCTACAGGATGTTTCCTCCTAGCCCTGTTAGTGGTTGGCTTACACCTTGAAGTACGAGAGCTTGTCTGGTATGTCTATGTGTGCTCTTACTAGCCATATGAATATCAAATCCTTTCTTGAATCCAGTTAAATGCTTCGATAACCTTGTGGCAGTGAGTTCCACTGGTTTTAATGTATTGTGTTACAGTCAAAGGAAATATTTATTTTAATTGGTGCCTTTTAATTGAGGTAGGTGTCCCATGTTTTTGTGTCACATCTGAGGGTAAAGTAGGAGCTTTTCTTTACCATTCGTTGCTTTACAGTGGCTTAGGCATCAAGCCCAGTTTGGTTTTAGCTGCCTCTGCTGCCACTCCAATGTGCGTGTCCTGGAGCAACAGTTTCCCTCTGTAGTAGGTTGGGGAGCAGTGTCCCAACTGTCTGCCTCAGAGCATTTGCTGGCTGGGTCTGCTGTGTCTTTCAGCAGTGAGACATGTGAGGGTTGTTGTCTTAAGTGCAGTTATGGTCAGGAAAAGTGACTGTAAAATTGGCATCTTCTTTACACACATTTACGGGCTCCTTGCTGCGTTGCGTCCCTCATGATCATAGTACTGATCCGCCCCAATCTCTCTCATCGGCCCTGGCAAGCCCATACAGATGTGGAAGAGAGCTGGAGTCCCTTCAGATTCATGCAGTACTGCAGAGAAGCCAGAGAAGTTCTGGTTGCAGAAGCTTCCTAACCAGAGGGCGGCGCAAAGTTCAGATCTGGATCTCAACTTGCTCAGGATGCATTGAGCTGCTCTGCTCTGAAGATTTGGTTCTGGCTCATCTCTCTTTGTAACGGATGCTGATGTCAGATGCCAAGAGAACCCAGCCTGACTCTCCGATCCCAGATGAGCTTTGCACACTGTCACGGTGCGAGTCAAAAACTGATAGAAAGCTATATTCTCCCCCTTCCCCCAATTGAACAAACCTGTTCTGGAGCCCCACGGGGAGAGAAGCTTAATCTGGAATCCCCTCACAGCGTCGTTAGAGAGGCATTTTACTCACTACAGCCACTGTTTAATTGGTTGTCGTTAGGCTTTGAACGGAACTCCCCAGTCTTGCTACCATTCCCACTGTCTGCTTCGCTGTGTACTTGGTACATGTATTTTTATCACTGAAGCAGATGGGCTCAGAACCTTGCCTCTCAAGCTTAAACTGTAGATTCTGGCAAATCCATCCCAATTCTTGGGAGTGTCCCAAATGCACTGGCACCTGGGATCGTCCCAGGCGAGACAGGATTGGGGAGGGAAATGTTGCAGAGGAAAGCTGGTTTAGAGGCTTGCAATAGGTATGCAGAGAGCAGGATAGAGCTAAACGTGTCTGATGCCCGCTGCCTGTATGTGGGTGTCTGAGGATCGGAGCATCTTGGCGCAGAAATTCATACTGTTGAACATGTAGCTAGCTGGATGTTTTAATGTGGACACCAGGGGCCAGAGTCTCATCTCACTTAAACCAGTGTAGATCTGGAGGAGCGAGTGAGTTCCTCTGGATTTATTGTGGGGTAATGGAGAGCAGACTCTGACTTCATGGATCTGCAGAGTCCCACCTCCTCCCATTCTGTCTCAGCAGAGCTGAAGTCATGGAGATGCTTTGGGGCAGTTTATTCCATGAGTGCCCCCTGCTGTCTGAATAGTAGAGTAGCTTTGACAGAGGCCACTCTCTTGGCTGCTCTGAAAAGCATTGTTGAATGGAAGAAGTGGGGTAGAAAGGCAATCCCACTACAAGGAGAGAAGCCTGTCTAAGTACTTCTGTGACCCTCATCACCACGTAGCCACGCTCTTCACAATCACTGGTAGATTCATCCCAGTAGGAAGTGTTATACCCATTCTGCAGATGGGGAAACTGAAACTAAAGGACTAACCCATAGATGTCTGGTGTGTCCTTGGCTGAGCCAGGAACTGAATGCAGGGCTCCTGAGCCCCAGTCCAGTGCCCTGTCCACTGGACTATCATTCCTACCTCCCCTGTGCACCCCTTCTGATCAAGTCTTTGGTTTGGGACCATGTTGGGTGGCCATTCTAAACGGGGGATCCTTCTCCACTCTCCGAGGAGAACAGCAGAAGAACAGAGCTCTCCAGCAAAGATCCTCATCGCTGCATTTAGAGTGACATGCAGCCAGTGGGATCAAACCAACCCTCCTTAGCAAAGGCTGCGAATTTCAGGTATGGGAAATTATCCATCTCCAGTTGCTCACTGTGTAGCACATTGTCCTCATTAAAATTCACCAAGCAGATGAATAATTGGTTGCCACCGTTAGGATGGAGCGATCCTTCACTCTGCTGGAGTGATATTAATTTCACACTCTGTCTGGAAATGTATAATATTTTGCTTAAAAGCCTGACATATGATGTCTTGATGCTGAGCAGACACCTTGTGGAAGCGGCCACGGGGCGGCACAGGCTGTTTGTGTCAGGGACCTAGGGCTCTCCAAGGGTCTTTCTGTGTGTCCTTTATATCCATTGTAACCTAGTCCTGGTGCTTCTGTACCACAAGAGACACTACTGGCCACTGCCAGAAAGGCGAGACAGGACTTGATGTTTGGTTTCCTTTTGTTAATTTCAGAGTGTTTAAAGCTGCAGTCCCAGTTCCATCGTCTGGGAACTTGAACCTAGGCTGCAGACGCCCGGAGCGTGAGCCTCTAGCAGGTTGTCTCTGCCTTGCCTGCTGTCAGGATGTGATTGTGTTGTTAATGTCAGCACAGAGGGCTAGACCCTGGCCCATGCCATGGCCCCTTCATGCTGTTCTGGGGGCACAAAGCTGCCCTAATGGGGCAGCTGGGAATTCCCCCAGCGTGGGGCATTCTCAGAGCCATGCTAGCTGGCTCCGTACTACACTCTCTCTGGGCACAGGGAAAGGGTGTAACTGGATGCCATTGCTCTCTGGCTACCTCTTGCTGGCAGAACAGTGCCTAGGGAGCTATTACCAGATGGGGTAAGCCAGAGCAATCTTCAAGCTGCTCTCTTATGCCGGGGCTGAACAGGCTCTTGACAGCCCAAGGGATCAAGAAAGTGCAAAGGTGACCGTTACTTTCACGCCCTCCTCTCCTTGGCTGGCTGAGCAGAGGTTAAGGAAGGTTAGCTGTACCCGCCTCCTCACCCCTCATTGTGCTATGCTCTGAAATATCTGCTGTTGGCCTTGGTCAGAGACCGGCTGCTGAACTACACTGACCATTGATCCAGCAATCCCTCTGGCTCTGGCCTGCCCCCTAAGTGTTTGAGACTGTGATGTGTTGAGCAGCAAATGCCCCAAGAAAAACCCTGGCAGTGTTCCCGTTATCTTCCAGCAGAGACCCTGTGTGTGGGTGTCTGTCTGAGACACACACACATTCTGAATCTTTCACACTCCTGCAACTTGCTATCTGCATCGATTGATACAAATGCTCCTATTGCAGCCAGCTAGGCAGGGCTGAGGTGTCTGGTTACTTCCCTGCCAATCAGACGGACAGGTCCTTGGAAATCTTTCAGGGCTGCGGGCCAGCAGAGGCTAAGTGCTGCAGGAGAGGAAGCTGACACCCTCCCAGATCCAGAGGCTGTCAGTCTCTCTGACTAGCTGGGCATGTGTCTGCCAATGGATGCTCCTGGCCCTGACGAAGCCAAGCTTCCAGATGCTGGTGGCCAGCAGGGGAGGAGGGATCGGATTGCATTGGAGAAACTATTGACTCGCTGCAGGGAAAGTGTTGCAGGATTACAGGGCTGGCGCTCTGACAGGGCCCTCTTTACCTTCTCTCCCCCAAACAGAGGAAAGGAGATCAAAGGAGGAAGGAGCAGAGGTCCCAGTTGGCACAGCAGAGGACTGGCTGGAGAAGAGAGAAAAGAGGGTGAGCTTGGCTCAGAGCAACAGGTATGTGAGGCTGGCAGCTCCCTCCACCCCAGTCAGGAGATGGTCCTGTTCTTCACCCCACCCTCCTTGAATCTTAAAGATGTTGGAGGTTAGTCAGAGCAGAGTCTAAGCTAGTGGATTGATTGTGGGAGCTGGGAATCGGGACACCCCGCTGGTGAGTTGCTGTGACCCTTTGGGCAAGTCACTTAAAGCCTGGGTTTGAAAGTTATGCACATGCGCTGGGTGTGTATGTCATATCTACCCACTTGTGCAAATCTGGACTTGCCCGCACAGATCAGGGTTGCATGCACTTGTGAACTGGGGTGGGTCCTGCTATTGTAGGGACCTTTCCTGGCTTATACACTGCCCTGGTGAAGTGGGCTAGCGAAAGGATCTGAGTCCTCGTTCCCACTCCCTTTACCCAGAGGCCTCCCTGCCCCCAAGGGCTCCCCTTCCACTCTCCTGTATGGCAGAGTCCTCGTAACCCCAACAAGCCTGGGCCCAGGGTTCCTGGGGGGCTCAACTCCCCATCTTGTGGTCACCTAGGGCATTGGCTAGGGTGTCCCCACTCCAGGGTGCTGTTTGCACTCTGGACACTTCCCTGACCCACTGCTCATTACATACAGTTCAAGCAAATACAATTTATGAAACAGCAACCAATTAAAAAATGTTAAAAATGGGAAAGGCTAAAGGAAAACATGTAACCCCACTGTGTGGCACAGGGACAGTCTGTGGAGTGTAAGGGAAGTTGACAGTCTGTCACTCACATGTTCCAAGCCTCCCTCCCAGGTCCTGGCTGTGCTGCAGGGACACTTGCCCTGGCGATGGCCACATGCCCTCAGGCTCTAGGTGGCAGGACCCTCTTCCCAGCGTCGACCCCCCCCTTTGGGGTTATGATCTCCCTCCAGGCCTGGCCTGCAAGGCCTCTTGGCTGGGGGCATCTCCCTGCACTGAGCCCTCTGCCCAGGGTCCCCCTCGCTTTCCCAGCTGCTCACTGCACCTGGCTCCAGCCCCAACTCCAGCCCTCTTGGGCTGCTTCTCTGGCCCCTCTGGCTCCTGCAACTCTCCTCCCAGCATGGATCTGCTCTCTGGACTTTTTCTATGGCTCTTGTTGCTATGACTCTGCTCCCAGCACTGACCTGCTCCCACTCTGTTGCAGGCAATTCCAGCTCACACAGAGGACGGGACCCTGGCCTCCTGAATCCCTCATTAGCCTGCCCACCCTGTCAATCAAGCTGCCCTGGAGCACTGGCCTTTCCCCATTGTTCCTGGGGACTGTCAGTCTCAGGATCCTGATTTCCCATCAACCCTTCCCCTTTCTTTTGGTACAGGGAGCTAACCAACCAAAACACCCCACTGAGTTTTAGTAAAGGCCAACAGTCCCCTTACACACTCAAGGCTTTGAAAAGTCTCAGCCTTGCTCTCTCTCTGCCTCAGTTTCCCTATCTAATGTGAGGTAGTGATATTTCCATCCCCTTTGCAAAGTGCTTGGAGATCTCTGGGTGGAAAATGCCACTGAAGTGCTGTGTGTCATTAACAACCCGAGTTCCGTGGACAGACTGCTGAGCCGGGCTCGGTGACAGCTTCTCTGCCCTCTGCTTGTCCTCCCTGCACAGCTCCTGCCTTCTGGTTTGCCAGCAGTGGAATGGAACCAGCCCCTCCCAGTGGCATTCTGATAGCTTGGCATTGCCTGTTGTCTTGCTCACCTGACTGTGCCGCAGGCTTAATTGGCTGTTGCTTGGTCAGGTGCCAGATCGCTCTTTTGTTCTTTTCTGTTTACTCTTGTCCCTTCCGCATTGGTCTGGACAGGATCTTCCTTCTGGAATGTTTCTAGATGTGCTGCTTTCCTTTTATCCCATCTGTCCGCTTGGCTGCTCTTAGCCCTGCAGCAGAACCTGCTTGCAATGAATAACTTTGGCATCCATGCAGTGCGGTTGCCCCTTGTGTTTGTCCTGTTCAGGGATTCGTGCAGTACCAAGTGGAAGGGCCACGAACCAGCACCTGTCTCCCTGGTCATTAGAAGCAGGCAGGAGGCACAGGATGCTGGTGTTTTATTTGCTAAGCTCCTCTTTGCTCTGGTAGATGCTGCTGGTGCATCTGCCAGCCAGGAGCTGAATGTCATTCATGTAAGAGCGTCACCTTAGACAGACATGGTAAATGTCTATCCCTACCAGCTACATTCACCCACACAAACAGCCACAGGAGACTCAGCAGCCCTTGCTATTCTGCTGTCCTGAGCAACCGTGTGTTCTGTTTTGTCTGGGAAGGAGCCTTCACTTTCCACTGTGAGATGCTTTCCAGGGCGTTGACGCACCCAGCTAATGGGTCGGTGGCTGCAGACAGTGCTGAGAACATTGGCAGCAGGGGGCAAGTAGCCCATTTCCCTGCCTTATCCTGGGAAGGGTCTTTCTCCTTCCTCTGCAACATGGAGCGTGGAGCACTAACTGGAATCATCTGGCCATGTCTCACTTCATCAATTCCCTGCTGTTGCTGGGGCCTCGGTCTCGCGTGTTCTCTGCCTGTGGACTGAAATGCTTTGGTTTAACTCAAGTCGTTAGGTTCAGTGTAGGGGTATCTGGGTGAGATGTAATGGCCTGGGCCACGTAGGATGTCAGACTATTCTGGCCTTAAACTCTATGAAACTTCCAGAGAGATGACCCATTCTCTGAAAGGGTCGGACAGTGCAGTGATGGGTATGTGGACTTGAACCACATGCCCTCCAGTGCCTGCTTCATTTAGCTAGTACTTTGTGTGGCTGCTGGTGTCCATAAAGGCCATCCGGCTCTTTAAAATGAGACTAAACTGTAGAGAAAGTGCTGTGGGGAGCAGTCTGCATTGGCAAAGAGATGGGACTAGGGGATCCTATGGGCCATTTCCATCTCAGCTACCAGGGAGGGCAGCTTGGGGGATGATGGAAAAGCTCTTGGGGGCAGCATGGTCCTGAATGGTCTGAGCAGCTCCAGCGTTCCCTGCCGATGTGCCTCAGACCAGGGCCTGGGGGTGGCAAAGGGGAGTTGAGCTTCTGTCTCCATTCGCTCTGTGTCCTCTTGGCTGAGGTAACACTGTGGGACTCCGATCTTGCAGGAAATGACTGGAGATCCACCAGCTTGTCTCACATAATCCCCCCAAACAGCCCCCCATTCCCTTCTGGCTGGCTTTGAAATGACATTTATACAAGAGGCTCCCGCCTGATCCTTATTGCCTGAGTCATGCAGTTCTCTGCCATTCTTTGGATATGTAGGCTGAGGCGGAAGGAAATCCATGAATAATTGTATCTAAGGTACGTATATGGCCCCCATCAGCATGTAGTTATCTTCCCAACACCCTTGTAATATCACCACTGTACAGATAGGGAAACTGAGGCACAGCGAGGCTAAGTGACTTGCCCAAGTTCTTAGAGAATAGAACCTATATTCCCCAAGTTCTAGTCTGGCACCCTAACCACTAAGCCACCCTTCCTTTCCAGAAGGCCTGCTGGCCTCCCACAAAGTTCTTGGACCAGGAGAATCATTTTGGTTAGGTCGGTGATTCTTTAACCACTATAGTTAGATCAGTACAGGCTCCAGAGTAGATGCGGTTACACTGTAATAAAGGGGTCATATACTGCTATAGTTTATTCCCCTTCCTGTATGGGTATAGCTATACCACTGTATGCACCCTTACACTGGTATAACTGCATCCACACTAGGGGGTCATATGGCATTAGCCATACTGGTCTAGTTAAAACGGAACAGCTTTGGTGTGTAGATAAAGCCTAAATGCAGAAATACCAATGTTACCACCAGACGCTGAAAGCATCTGCAGTGTCATCCAAACTCCAGAAGATGCTTCCCCAAGGGGATAGAAACATTAGCCCGAATCACAGAATCATAGGACTGGAAGGGACCTTATGTGGTCTTCTAGTCTGGTCCCCTGCACTCATGGCAGAACCAAGTATTATCTAGACCATCCCTGAATGATCGTTTCACTTAGACCGGACGGAAGGTAATGCACTAAACGTTTATAGTCAATTCCAGCATTTGATCTGGGCTCCGTTAGTCTCTGGATAAGCACTATTATGTACAGGAGCTTGATTACATTCATTCTGGCATAACAATTAAAAAGAGATGTGTGAGGATCAGAGGTAGAAGCCCCTGAGAATCAGTGAAAGCGGCTGTCAGGACTTGTGCTGGAGAACAAATGAATTATTCTTCTGCACTGAGGAGTTGCTGGAAAGGGGGCAGGTTCCCTGCCAATGGAAGACTTAAAGGGCCAAGTGCATCCCTGTTCTGGAGGTAATGGAGTGACACCTCGGCTGGCTTTGGCGCTTGATGTGCAGAATGATTCATTATCCTCTCCAGAGCGAGAGAGGCGTTTACCTCTGGCATGGGAGTGCTGTGCTTTGGGCGGAGAGGCTGCCTGCTAGTGTTAACTGCAGATTTTCACCCATTCAAGCAGCAAGCACAGCCAAATGCCACCTGCTGTGGTGGTGACTCTCTCTCTCTCTGTTGTGATGTGGGGTTGGGGCCAACACATCCAAGACCAGCTTCACACCCTCCCCCATTTCTCTGCAGAGCTTTGGGAAGCCAGCTCCCTGGAGTGCTGGAGGCTGGCATGCCTAGGGGGAAGAGTCAAGGCTGGGGCATGTGGCAACTGCTCTAGCAATGAAGTGTATAGCTGTGGGTGGAAGGGTGGGTCAGATTAGGTGGCTTAACTTTTCCCATCTTTGCTTGTCTGCAGCGATCTTAATTGATACCCAACAGAGAAAGGGGTGTGAATTTCCCAGTGGCTAGATCAGGAAGGGATCTCCCACCCAGCAGTGGGGCCTGTCACAAAGTACCCAGTCGTTTCAGCAGCTCCTCCCTGCTTGCACAGAGATCCTTTCACGGGATTATTGCTGTGAAGATGGGGTAGAGGTTGGAACTAGGAGAGCAGTAAAGCAGTGTCTAGAGGGATAAATGCTGCTTTTTCATTCTGTGCTCTTGGCTGTAAAATGGCCCAGTTTTGCATTCCTCTGTTGTCTTCCCATTTCCCCACCGGCCCCCTTCCCTAGCAGAACATTTCCCTCTGCCATCTCTTCTCCCCACACTCCCTCTGACCAGAGTCCCAGGGTTTCCCTCGGAAAGGCCGGTCAGAGAAGGTTGGAGGGATTTGTGGTAACTTGCTACCTGCGGCCCCTCTGCTTATTTTGTTCACAAACTGCTGCTGTCTGGCTGAAGACTCTCAAGTATCAGATTTCTACCAACTTCCCAGACAGCCCTATGGCCCCTAATACTTCTGGAGGTTCATTTCTTGTGTGTGTGGGGGGGGGTGGGCAGGGCAGGTCTAGTGGCTGTTGGAAAAACTAGGCTGATAACGGGGGAGAGGGGCAGAAGGAGCACCACCATGACTCAACCTGGCTGGATCTGACCTAATGCTGCTATTTCTTTCTCTCACCCAGTTCTCTGACGGAGAAGATGTTGGTTTTTCAATACCCCCCTGGCTGGCCTCCAATACAGGACCTTCCCCCTTCCCTTCAAGCTCCACCCCCTGGAGGATGGCCAGTCTTACCCAACCTCCAGTGGGGATGAAGGCTGCAGGGGGCTGAGATGCAAGAAGAAGGGGTAGATGTGTGGAGTTATGCCTCATGGAGAAGAGAAGGAGTCTGGTTGCTGTAGGATATGTTCAGTGTTACTTCATATATATTTTTTAAATGAATAAAAGTCACTTGAGTCAGTTGTGGCTGGTCTGGGTGTGTGGCCTACTGGACCCGATATTTCCCCCACTGTGCTCTTTTCCAGCTGCCCAGGGGTTGAGTTGATCACCTGGAAGTTGTTCTCTCTGCTGAAATTGACTAACCTATCATAACCGCAGCCTGTGTATCCCCTGCACTTCATGCAGGGTAATGTCCACAAGGCAGCAGGGTTTTCCTGCCCCTTAGTTGGGGGTGAGGGGGCAAGGCCTTTGCTAATGGAGATTAGCATGAGCCCCATCCTGTGGCCTCTGAGGCACAGTGCCAGCTCTATCTGTCTGTGCAAGCCCCAGTCATGTGGCTGCACTAGAGGCAGATTCCTGATGATGGTCAAGCCAACAAACCTGTTGTTAAAGTGGCGTTAATGAGGCAACATGTGCTGCTTTCACAGTGATTTTTGTCTTTTAATGGTCTCTGGTGGGCCTAGAATCTAGTTGTTCGGCTAATGAGCTCTCCAGCACTGGAAATGCCTGGACTGTTAAGAGCCATATGCCGGGGAGAGCAAAGTGTGTTAATTCCTGCCTCTCTTGCTGTTTAGTGTCTTCAGGACTCCAGCAGCCAGTTCCCATGGTGACCTGTGAAGGGAAGAAAATTGGGCTTTTGCCCATGTTTAATTCTTTAGGACAAAAATGGCTGGAGAGGTTTTATTCCCCCCCACCCAAGAAATCTTTTTTTACAATAAAAATTCAGATCCTGTCTAGGCGGGGACCCTCTATGGTGCCAGGAGAACTGGTGGAACAGAGACAAGAGCCAACTTGCTGTGATGCCCACAACAATTTTGAGTACGATTAGGCAGCTGGTGTGCTGAGCCCGCTGTCTGTCCAGTATTGTCTCGTCGCTTCCTTGTGCTCCTGACTGTCTGCGGCCAACTATTGTCTCATACTTTGGGACAGGCTCTGGTTTTTGGGTTTGTACATGACTAGAGCAATGGGAGCCTGGCCCAGGGTGGGGCTACTTCGCACTACTGCAGTAATGACAGTGGAGGGGAAGGGAGTTCTAGCCAGACTTTAAATCTCAGGTTTTTGTTAACATCTGTTTAACTTTAGTGACTTGCATTTTGGAGAAAGGACATCTTTGTGAAATCCAACATCCTCGCCCTTTTATATAAGCTATTGAAGCCAGAGAACTCCAGCTACCCCAGGCCTGATATTCCTACTCTTTCTTTTTCTAAGGTAAAAAAACGCAAGGCAACACCCGCAAAACTGCCATCTTTCAAGCTTGCTTTCTTCATGAAGAAGCCAAAAAGGGACAGTCCTCAGGTTTTTTGTTTGTTTGTTTTTTAACTATTTATTTAGGAATTTTTAACAAGTTTACAAATCTTTGCCATGTAAATATCAGAAAAAAAACAAGCATTACAACAGTGAGCTTTTGTTTAAAAGGACATTATACAGAGAAATATAGTTATCAGGCCTTTCTGTTTTAACAGTGAGTTCCCGTCTTACAGAGTGAGCATCACTGTGTGACAGGACCTTGGGGTACAATCAGGAGCTATGCCCCCTTGAGTCTCCAGCCTGGGTTGTGTCTCTCAGTGCTTTGCTAGTGACAAGCAGCAAACCCCTCCTGGCGCTGTGATCACTCAGCACAACAGGAGGTGAAGCCCCACACCCAGCTAGATTGCATGTACGCTCTCCAAGTCACTCATGAACTATACAGACGGAGACACCAGCAAATCCTCCCAGTCCACAGCCTTGCACCTAAGAAATGTACCATCTTACATGGCTCAAGATCTCTTGAACAATGCAATCTCATTAATAAGTTCACCACTTTGTCAAAGGATAGTGAACGTGCACCAGCCTTTGTAATCTGAGCAGATTCCCTGAGCGCTTTAGGCAAACACAGTTAAGGATAAAGCATTAAACTAAGTTTATTAACTACAGAAAGATAGATTTGAAATAATTGTAAGTGGTAGGCATAAAGATCAGAGATAGTTACCTTAAAAAAAAAATAGTAAACATGCATTCTAAATCCTAAACTTTCAGACCAAGCAATATTTGAATCAAGCAGTTTTTCTCACCCCACTGGACGTTATAGATTATAGTTCTTAATACACAGGCTGAATTTCCTTCTCAGCTAGGGCTAATCTCCTTAGTTCAAAGTCTTTATCTTCCAAGCATTCTTGTTGCCGTCCATGTAGGTGGGAGAGGGAAGAGGTGGTCTCATGATGCCATTGTCCCTTATTGTATACTCTTAATTCATGTTCCAGGGAAAATACCGGCCCAGGCATGTCCAGATGGGCCTTGCTGAATCACAGAGTTGAGCAATCCCCAATGTGTGGTGCTTGCAGAACTGTCTCTTACAGAACTGTAAATCTCTTGTTTACAATTCCCCTGCTGATCAATGGCTCGTGGTGGTCACTTAACACCGGTTTGGGTATGGGTCACCATCTTTGTTGTCACTGGAGAACTTACAGTGGGCGTCTCCCAAACTCACAACATATTTCAATAACCACCATATAGCAAAATCTCATGACTTCATACACACTAAGGATATCCCATATTTTGTCAGAACACTTAGTTTCAGCAGAGCATGACTTTTCATATGGTATCTTACATGGCATGCTTTATAGGAAATATCCCAACCATATACAAATGATGAATATGGGGGTTACGGGGTGCTACTCTGAGGTGCAGTGTGTCATACATTGCAACACCTATGTCATGTCTAAAGATTTTATTAAATGGAGTGAAATCTTTCTATATACATGTTTAACAGCCCAGTCTATTAATATTCAAAACAGTTGGATGGGCATGCTGGTTTATTTTTTCAGGTGACTATACTTTTTCTGAGTATCAGATAAAAGGTTGCCAAACACCTTAAGTATCCATCTGTCCTCTGTCTTTCTTGCTGATAAGCCCCAATTTTTAACGAATGTATTTGTGAGTCACCTCTGCCCATCTTTACAAAGGGGGGGAAGAAGGAGCCAGGGAGGTGTAGACCACTCAGCCTGACTTCAGTACCTGGGGAGCTACTAGAGCAGCGTTTTTCAGACTTTGGGTTGCGGTGGCATGTCAGGCACATGGTCGCTCTGGTCAGCACTGCCGACTGTGGCGTTAAAAGTCCCGTCGGCGGTACTGCCAGGGTAAGGCAGGCTAGTGCCTACCTTTTCAACACAGCGCTGCTCCCCAGAAGTGGCCAGCCATGGGTCGGGCTTCTAGGCAGGGGGGCCACGGGGCTCCGCATGCTGCCTCCACCCTGAGTACCAGCTCCCAGCCAATGGGAACGGGGGGGAGAGGGTAGTGCCAGTGGGCGGGAGTCGCATGAAGCTGCTTGTGCGCCTCTGCCTAGGAGCCTGACCTGCTGCTGACCGATTCCGGGGCGCAGTGCGGTCCGCAGTGCCAGGACAGATGGGATGTCTGCCTCTGCACCCCAGCTGCACTGCTTACTGGGACCTGCAGGAGGTAAGTCTGTGCCCCAATCCCCTGCCCCAGCCCTGAGCTCCCCTAAACCTGGAACCCCTTCTTGCACCCCAAACCACTCATCCCCAGCCCCACCCTAGAGCCTGCACCACCAGCCCAGAGCCCTGATCCCCTTCTGCACCCCTGCCCCAGCCCTGAGCCCCTCCCAAACCCCTCATCCCCAGCTCTGTTGGGTCATGGGCATCAACAATTTTCTTCAACTGGGTCACCAGAAAAAAAGTTTGAAAACCACTGTACTAGAGCAATGTATAAAACATGCAATTTGCGAATACCTGGAGGATAAAGGGGTGCTCACTAGCAGCCAGCATGGATTTACCAAGAACAATTCATGCCAAATCAGATTTCCATTTTTGACAGGGTAACTGGTTTGGTGATAGGAGGAGAATGCAGTGGACATAATACACCTGGACTTCAGCCAGGATTTTGACTCAGCGCCAGGTGACATTCTGAGAAGTGAGCTGGAGAAATGCAGGCTCAGCGGAGCTACCATTAAGTGTTAAAACAACCACAAACGAAGAGTAACTATTCATGGAATGATGTTGGATTGGAGGGAGGTCTCAAGTGGGATTCCACAGGGATCTGTTCTGGGCCTGGTGTTGTTTGACATCTTCATTAATGCCATGGATATAGGCATATGCAGATGACACAAAGCTGAGGGATTGCCAGAACTTTGAAGGATAGAGCTAAAATTCAGAGGGATCTTGATAAATTGGAGAACTGGACTATAGATAACAAAATGAAGTTCAACAAAGACAAATGTAAGGTGCTACACGTAGGAAAGAAAAACCAAATGCACAAATACAGAATGCCATGAGGGATAATTGGCTTGGCAGCAGCACTGCTGAGCAGGATCTGGGAGCTGTGGTGGATCACACCCTCAGCATCAGTCAATAATGCGATGCTGTTACAGAAAAAGGAAATGTGATTTCCAGTTGGATTAACAGAGGCATAGCATGCAAGTCACAGGAGGTGATAGGACCACTCTACTCATCACTAGTTAGGCCTTAGCTGCAGTAGTGTGTCCAATTGTGGTCATCAATGTATAGGAAGGATGTAGCGAAACTGGAAAGGATCCAGAGGCAATTGGCAAAGATGATCAAAGGGCTGGAATGCAGCCATAAGAGCAAAGGCGAAAGGAACTGAGTATGTTCAGTTTGGAAAAGGAGATTGAGGGGCGACATAACAGCGGTTTTCAAATATTTGAAAGGCTGCCATAAAAAAGATGGAGAAAAGTCCTCTTTTGCCACAGAGGGCAGGACAAGTGGCAATGGGTTCAAATACAGCAGAGCAGATTTAGATAAAATCTCTGGAAAAGCTTCCGAATTGTAAAAACTCCCTAAATTACAATGGAACAGATGCCTAAGGAGGTCATAGAAGCTCCTTCCCTGGAGGTTTTCCAAAGGAGGCTGGAGCCATCTGTCTGGGATGGTTTAGACTCAACAACTCCTGCATCTTGCAGGGGTGAGACTAGATGACCCTTGCGGGCCCTTCTAACCCTATGGCTCTAGGATTCTGTGAGCAGCTGGGAGATGGCTGGAGGGGCTTTGTTCTCTCACTTGGTCTGGCTGTGAGGTGAGAATGGGGTTCATGCTAAGCAGTCTACAAGTGCCTCACATACACAGAATCCCCCAGCTTCCTGATTCCATCAGGAACATGCTCTGACCTGATAGCTGAGAGGAAATGGATGAGGAGGGGACCTAAAATTGCCACTTCACCCCACCCCCTCCACATGCTGAGGGCAG
This sequence comes from Chelonoidis abingdonii, assembly GCF_003597395.2. NCBI lineage: Eukaryota > Metazoa > Chordata > Testudines > Testudinidae > Chelonoidis > Chelonoidis abingdonii. Next base: position 32,094,403 of record NC_133790.1, on the reverse strand, counting down.
CAGGCTGGACCCATCCATGGTGCCTATATTCACTCTCCCTTTCATGTAAGACGTCACCTTGTTTCTTGTGGTGATGGGCTTAGGCCTCTTGATTACTGCTGGCTTTTAGGTGACTGGAATGAAAAGGGGCTGGACAGACATTCAGGGATAAGGACGCAGCTGCATGGAACAAAACTGCTTTCTGCAGGTTACGCCCACCCCAGCTGGTATCACTGCATCTGCAATCTCCAGAATTTAGAGGAGCTCAAGGGACAGAAGAGATTTTGCTGGGGGGGCCTGGCTGGTGCACACAGTAGAGAGGCAGGCATCCTCCTGTTACCTCCTGCTGTCTCCCCTCCAAGCCTCAGAGAACTGGCAGCCAGAACATACCTGGCCTCCCCTCTCTCACTGTCAGGAAAGAGGTGATGCACTCTGTGCTGTGGCTACAGCCCTTCCAGCCTCTGCTTTGCTGGGGAAGGAAGGTGACAGATTAGTGCTGTGATGGAGCCAGGCCTGCATAGTTGTGAGGGTGCAGACAGCAGGACTCTGGAGTAACCCTGCTGTAGTTACACTAGGATAAAACTAGTCAGGAAGATGTGGATCAGGCCCTTTGGCTCTGCTCTGTCATGGAGCCAGTCAGGTCAAGTTACAGCCTAGCCCTAGAGAGATGGCTGGCAACCCGGCGAGTCCAGGCTGGAGAAGTCTTTCCATGCTGGCAGGACCCTGGAGCAGCCTCTGAGGGCACTGGGAGAAGAGCAGTTCGGGCCACACTGAGCACAGCAGGAGCGTATGTCAGGTTTGGCCTCACCAATGCCGAACAGAGGGGAATAATCACTTCCCTTGATCTGCTGGCAATGCTCCTACTAATACAGCCAAATATGCTGTTAGCCTTCTTGGCAACAAGGGCACACTGCTGACTCATATCCAGCTTCTTCTCCACTATAATCTCCAGATCCTTTTCTGCAGAACTGCTGCTTAGCAAGTCAGTCCCCAGCCTGTAGCAGTACATGGGATTCTTCCTTCCTAAGTGCAGGACTCTGCACTTGTCCTTGTTGAACCTCATCAGATTTCTTTTGGCCCAATCCTCCAATTTGTCTAGGTCACTCTGGACCCTATCCCAACCCTCCAGCATATCTATCTCTCCCCCCAGCTTCGTGTCATCTGTGAACTTGCTGAGGGTGCAATTAATCCCATCATCCAGATAATGAATAAAGATGTTGAACAAAACTGTAAAATTTTAGAGCCTACAATCCACTCAGTCCTACTTCTTTGTTGAGCCAATCACTCAACAAGTTTGTTTACACATCTACAGGAGATAAGCTGCCTGCTTCTTGTTTACCATGTCACCTGAACATGAGAACAGGCATTCTTATGGCAGCTGTTGTAGCTGGCCATCACAGAATTTGTGCAGATGTGCTTAAAGAAGCATGAATGGACATGTGAATCAACCTCCATTGAAGAGGAATGCATACCATGCTGATGGCAGGTCTCGTGCTCGATAAACAATCCCACAAGCAGGGTGGACTGACACATGTTTCATTTTCATTATCTGAGTCAGATGCCACCAAGCAGAAAGGTTGATTTTCTTTTTGGAAGGTTCCGGTTTGTAGTTTCTGCATGGAGTGTTGCTCTTTAAGACCTTTTAAAGTATGCTCCGCACTTGTCCCTTTCAGATTTTTGGAAGGCACTTCAGGTTCTTAAACCCTGGATCGAGTCACTGTAACTATCTTTAGAATCCACATTGGTACCTCCTTTTGCGTTTGTCTAAATCTACAGTGAAAGTGTTCTTAAAATGAACAACATTTGCTGGGTCATCAATCCGAGCGCTATAACATGAAATATGTGAGAAGCAGGTACTAATAAAAAAAAGAGCCAGGACCATACAATCTCCTCTCAAGGAAGTTCAGTCACAAATTTTAATAACCATCTTTTTTAACCAGTAGCATCCTCAGCATGGAAGCATTGTCCCTCTGGAATGGGTGGCCGAAGCATAACGGCATATTGAATGCTTAGCATATCTGGCACATAAATACCTTGCAATGACCTGCTACAAACTGCCATGCAAATGTCTGTCCTCACTTTCTGGTGACATTTGTAAATAAAGAAGCAGGCGCATTTCTCCCATAAATGGAAACAAACTTGTTTGTCTGAAGCATTTGGCTGAACAAAGAAGTAGGCACTGAGTGCCTTGTAGGCTCTGAACGTTTTAGCATTGTTTTTGTTTCTGAGTGCAGTATGTATCAAAAATCTACATTTATAAGTTGCAACTTCTGACAAAGAGATTGGATAACAGTACTTGTTTTGAGGTGAATTGAAAAACATACTAATTTCTTTTGTTTATCGCATTTATAATGCAATTTGTAATAAAAATAATATAAGACATTTTGATTCTCAGTTAACAACAGAGAATCCAAAGGTGCTGAGGGAACTAGCTGATGTGATTGCAGAGCATTGGCCAGTATCTTTGAAAATTTGTGTGATCGG